>NW_010367900.1:32841-55665 GCF_000414095.1 Morus notabilis | reverse complement strand
ACTCAACATATAACCAAAATTTTTGGATATAACTTCCTAAGGATGGCCGGCCAAGTGAAGAGAAAAAAGGAGAAAAAAAACTAATCATTAGTCCTATTCACCTCTCTCATCACATCTCATCAAATCACACACACTAACCTACCCCTTGTACTTTTGTCCATTCCCTTAAGTTACTCATTAAAACTGTCCAAAATCATACTGACAGTTATTTTCTCCTGTATACGGGTTTTGGATGCTAGGTTGTACTGTGCTGGGAGATTCTTAAAATTAAGATTCTCTAACTGTATCTATACTGGAAATTCTTCCGTTTTAAAGTACGGTGAGAATTTATCGATCGAATTTACTTGATCGGAAAAATGTGAACTTAACGTGAAATCTGCTACAGAATTTAGGAATGCAGATGTTAATTCCATAAATCCTTCAATCACAAAATGTACATAGTATAATGATTTTCCAGGAAAATCCTTGACTTGAATACATGAATTATATTATTAAAATTATGGGATTTTTCTTGGTCACTACACAGGGAGAAGCGGTTGCATAAGACAGAATTCATTCAGGAGGCGGTTGAATCTATCCAAAAAATCCATCAAAAGATGAAGACGGCACAGGACCGTCAGAAAAGCTATGTTGATAAGCGTAGAAGACCCTTGGAGTTTAATGAAGAGGATTCAGTCTTCTTGAAAATCGCACCTATGAAAGGTGTTATGCGTTTTGGCAAGAAAGGCAAATTGAGCCCAAGGTATATAGGACCTTTCTAGATTGTCAAGCGAATAGGGAAAGTAGCCTATCGATTGGCTTTACCGCCAGAATTAGTTGTGGTACATGATGTGTTCCACGTCTCGATGTTAAAGAAGTATATACCCGATCCGTCCCATGTTATAGAACATGAACCGATTCAGATTCATGAAGACATGACTTATGAGGAACAACCGGTGCAAATACTAGCACGAAAAGAGAAGCGTCTTCGTAATCGAAGTATTCCACTTGTAAAGATATTGTGGAGGAATCAAAAAGTGGAAGAAGTAATATGGGAACGTGAAGATGAAATGAGAAGGAAATACCCCCATTTGTTCTAATTTTCGGGACGAAAATTTCTTAAGGAGGGGTGAATGTAACGACCGGAAAAATTTCTTTCGGAACAAAAAGCAGTAGAATTTTCAGTTTGATCAAGGAAATGCTATGTAGAAACTTTATGCACGAAGTAAAATCTCCCGAAAAGTGTAAGGTTATAATACGAATGTTTTTACAAAGAAAATTCATAAATATCAGTTATGAATAGTGAAATATCAGTTAAAAGTTAAAAATTTTAACATGTATATTTTAGTTATGAAAAACTGAAATATTTGGTTTGTGACCAAATGACCAGTTAGAAAAAAAATAGAAATCTTGGAAGTAAGGAAAATAGCAAAAGTTTCTGAAATAGAATTTTTTTCGAGTCAGTTAAAACGAGAAACTGCTAAAAAAACGAGTACCGCAAGGGTACGCATTTTGGGCAATTCTGAATCAAAGAATGAAAATTTCAAAAAAAGAAGTTGACTAACGAGATACCCAAGAGAATTGGGTTGGACATGAGAAGTTTGACCCAGGGTGCTCGACAGTCCAGAAAAGCAGTATAGAACCTGTACTGGTTGTGGAACTATCAGTACCGGAAAGAGACTAGTTTCGAGAAACGAAAAGTTTAGTCTCGACAAGAGAAATGTGGGGAACATAGAAACACTTAAATTAAGTGTTAAACTTAATTAAAATTAGTAAAATTTAATTATGAAAATTAAAGTAATTATTTTAATCTAGAAAGTAATATTAGATATTATTGAAAATATTATTATAATATTCATTACACTTAAAAGTGGCCTACGGAAGTACATTAGAAGCCACATTTGTTCTTCTTGTCTATGTGTGGCCGAGAGAAGAGGGAAAAGAGGAAAAAGAGAGAAAATCAAGAGAAAATTAAGGAATCATCCAATTTCACCGAAATTTCTCCCATTTAGTCCGGTAGAAACGCAACCCGAGGCATTCTAGTGAAAAATCTCAACTTTTCGAGGTAAGATTTCAGATGTTTCATGAGAAACTACTTGCTCTTTCGTTTTGATGAATAGTAACTCATCTTGGAAAAAATCCGTAAAACTGAAAAAGGAAACTGAGGTTTTGTCGGGGACTAGGATAGGAGTTCAACATGTAATTATGGAAACGATTGAACAAAAATTTTTGGATTTACACTAAGAAATCCGAAAACCCTAGAAATGGAGAAAATGTGTTTTGTTCAATTTTATGTTGGAATTTGTCTTCAAGAATATGAATCTTGACTCCAGGTACCGAAATCAGAATTAGAACGAGTTATTGAAAACTCGAGAAACGAGAAAAACAAGGCGAAACTGTGCCAAAATTTAGTTTGAGTAATTTGAACTAAAACTGAATTTTAAGAGTAAAAGAAAGATGTTTCGATAATCGGTGATGGTTAGAAAACCGAACACAACGAGAATTCACAGTTTTGGACCGAAACTGAGAATTAGGCCCATGACTGAGTAACTTGCACGATTTTAGTGCAAATCCTTGAGATTGGAAATGGTTTGAAGTTGAATACCAAACATAAGGATTGTAGACCTTCCGAAGTAAATTTCAATGTAATTATTGATCTTAGATTTTAAATCTAAGGTTCGAAGAATTTATGCAATATGGCCGATTAACGGTTGAAGTCAGAAAGCGTCAAGGGAGACAAAGGACGCGTTGTTAGTGAAGCTTCGGTAAGTACAATAGTTTTTCTATGGCTATATCACGAACAAGCTTACTTTTCTATGTTGCACAAAAATTGTGCATATAGTAGAATTTTGAATGTTAGATATGTGAATGTTAGATATTATGTTAGGTATATATCTATAAGACTTATGTAATCGTAGAACTTTATTCTGCAAAAAAGGATGTATTGATTTTAAGTCGAGATCAAACTAAGAGAAATGAAAGGTTAAACTTTAACGAAAAGTTAATCTCATGATAAAATGCTCAATAATGCACAAATTCATAAGATTTAACTAAAGTTACCATTTCAATGAGAAAATTGATAAACGGTAAGAGACTAAACGTCTTGTTTGTACCAGCCTTTGAAGTAAAAGTTATTATGAGACTATGAAAGATATGAAACTATGACTGAGTTGGATTGGTTAGCTACCCCACTCCTCACTGTTTAGGCTATGGTACAACAGGATAGGGCCCATAAGAAGTAAAAGACATGAAAATGAAAAACAGAAACCATTCCATATAAAGGTACGGTATCTGTAAAGAAGAATGAAAAGAATGAGAAACAGAAAATGAAAGTTGTTCAGAACGTGAAAACACAATATGAACGACTAAAATGAGACGAAAGCAGAGCAAAGAATGTAATGAAAGAAGAAGACCATAAGCCATGTACGATTTAGTAGCACAAAATGTATGATGATAAATGACATGAATGCACATATGGGTATGCATAAATATTTGCATCTGTTATGACCTATTGATACTTGCTGAGCGAAAGCTCATTAAGTTTGTTCATGTTGTAGGAAGCACGGGTAAGGCACCGGCTCCCTGAACTTGTTGCTGGGCATGCAGAGAGGGTGTAGCAATGGAATGTGGGTATGTGGGTTGTGGATGTATCACGTGTTTTGGAAATGCTACGGAACCTTATGTGTAAAATGAAATAGTGTTTATGAGTAGAAATGGCTTATGTAATGAAGGAACAGTTCACGAGACAATGAGGCTATGTATAGTGACCTCTAGTCATAAGGTATGGTTAATGTAACGAATTGCTGTAGTTGAAAACGGATTGCTACAGCAATTCTTAATAGTTGAAAATGGATTGCTACAACAATTCCTAATAGTTGAAAACGAATTGCTACAACAATTCGTAATAGTTGGAAATGGATTGCTACATCAATTCATAATAGATGATAATGGATTGCTATAGCAATTCCTAACCGTTGAAAATGAATTGCTACAGTAATTCATAATAGTTGAAAATAAATGCTACAGCATTTAGACACGAATTAAAATGAAAAAAAAAGGGTCTGAAATTTTAAGGAGTTATAACTAGTAAACGATAGAGATTATGAAATGTTAAGTATGAGCATAGGTTGATGATCAAAAGTTAGGATCGTCACATAAACAACGTCATTCCCGTAATATAATGCAGAATAGTTAAATTTAGAATTTGTTCAGTCTAGAATTAATTTTAAGACTTGAAACAGTTCGAAATATTACGCGAGTAAGAATATAAAAAAATATTGAATTATTCAGAAATTAATGTTGGACTGTAAGTAGTAGATTAAATTACGTGAGCTAAATTAATTACCTCTAATCAGTATAAATTTAATCTGTTTAGAGGAAATATTTGAGGATAAGATCAAGCACGTAATCTTGCTTTAATCAGACACTTTATATAGTGAAATAATTAGGGTACTCTCACTTTCTCTCTCTTTTTCCCGCTCACTCTCTCTCTCTTCTCTCACGTTCTGTCACAAAACCATCAATGGCCAAATACTAAAGTTGAGATTTCGACCTCCGTTTTTGACACCGCCGGTGTCAATAGAAAGATCTCGACGAGCAGAGTTCAACGACATGCGGCACGACCTCTAACTCTGCCGGAATAAGCCGCAATCGCCGGCGGAAGTTCTGAAATTACCCATTTCTTCCCATCCTGATATCTCCGCCATCCGACCTCCGATTGAGATGATTTCTGCCCCTATGGACTCAGTACAGTGAGATGAAGAAAAACCATCCATTTTCATAGCTCGATTCTAGCCAAAGTGCCGCCGTCTGTGGTGGCCGGAATCACCACCGCCGCCGCCGTTGTTTCTCTCTCTCCAGGCCATCGTGGATGTCACCGCCCCCACCAATCGACTCAGAAGCTGAAGCCAAGTAGATCCCGACCAGCAACCACCGTCACCATCACAATGTGGCCGGAAAACAGAGCCACTACCATCGTCCGTGGAGGGAAGAGGTGGTTCCGATGATCTAACCGTTGGATCGTAGTGACTTTGGTGTCACAACACTCAGAAGGAAGCGGGTAAGAAAACCCCTCAACCAATTTTAAGAATTGATGACCGGAATTGTGAGATTTGAGTCACCAGATTTTATCGATGTTGCCGGTCCTGATAGGTACTATTACAGGCTGAATGGTGTGAAATTGACCGCACCAATGGACTCAGAAGGGTGAAGTTTGGGGGCTAGGACCCAAGTCTGCCACGGAAAAACTCTCCGGGAGCCTCTGCCGCCGCCACCATATTCCGGTAAGGTGTCGTTTCTCAGGCTATCGACATCCGTTTGATGATCCGAGACCATATCCTGACTCATTTCGACGTGTTGAACAAAATAGTGACATCCGTTCAACAAAATTAAATTCTTATAAGAATGGTCTGGTACTGGTTGCACGCAGATCGAGGTGGTTCAGACTAAACAAGTGAAGATCAGAATCGAGTGTTTAAAGCTACGATGTTCCTCAAGGATCATTCATAGTGCTTGCAGCTTTTCCCAAAATTAGTTTTGAGGAATACGCAGGAGGACACGACAAGCGAGATACTATTAGAACTGCTTAGCTCGGAATCTAGGCAAGTATAAACATTGCTTACAGTTTAATTAAGATAGTCATATAAGGCGTATGATTTTCACGAAATACGTTAATTATGAGATTCATGAATTAGGTTTATGTTTATGTTAAACACCGTATATAGTTTTCCAATAAAACTTAACAGTTTTCAAATAAGCATGTAAGCGAAAATCGTAAAGAAACGATACGCTAGTCCCTTAATTTTATGACGGTAAATATGGACCTCAAACACTATTATGAGCCTGTCAAGTGAGATAAAGTAAAGTTATTAAAAGTGTATTATGGATGATAATTTAATTAATTATTAAAACTAATTAATTAAATTATCTAAGACTTAGAATATGGTTAAGGAAGTTAATTAATTACTAAGATTAATTAACTAACTTATGTAGACTTACTATATGAATAAGAGGGTAAATTAATTACGAAAATTAGTTAACTAAATTATTAGACTTATTATAAGGATAAGATAATTAATGAATTATCAATTTAGCACAAATTTGTAATGGCAATTAAGGAAAATAAGATTTTGAGGATTTAAATGCTATGTCATGCTGCATACACATAAGCAGCACACATGAATTATATGTGCTTGAGTTAATTTAATGTTATGTATACTATGCTAGATCATACTGCATACACTTAAGCAGTGCACACGAAGTATATGTGTTTAAGTACATTCCATGTTATAGTATGCTATGCTATGTCATATTGCATACACCTTAATAAGTCAAGAGGAACTTATAAGAATAATATCAGTTGAGTGCCGTACTAGCCTCCACAAGGGAGGTAACTCAAGCTCCACAAGGGAGAAAAAGAAAATAACAATAATGTCCTCCGACTCAAGGGAGGCATTCAAGTTATAATCGCGGTGTCGTGGGGGACCTTGCAAACCCTCACGTTCTGATGATCGCGTGTAAGTGGTGCGTGAGCACTCAGGCCCATCAGCAAGAAAGATAAGATAAGATAATAAGACTATGATAAGACATCATAATTAAGCATAATCAGCTCATGCATATTTATTCATGTGAACTTACAGTTATTTTGCAAGAAATAGTTCCTACTTGCTGAGCGAAAGCTCAATTAGATATGTTCATGCTGTAGGTAAGAAACCTATAAGCAATTCTTGAAAGGTAGTGGCGAGTGACGAATGAATGGTGGAGATGGGAATGGATACCGCTAACATTAAAATCTTCCGCAGTAAGTTTAAGTAAAATCATGTATATGTTTATATGATTCAAATGTTTCAAGTATGTATGTTTAAAAAGTATATGTACATATGTATGTTAGGGAAACCAAGGTTGTATCTAACAACCCTAGTTTTGAGTATTTAAATTTTAGAACATTGCAATAGTGTATGCAACAAATAAACGAATTTTAAACATGACGGTTTAAATGATTGATTTTGAAAGGACTTTAAGAAGTACTTGAATTTAAGATTTCTCACGAAATTTGTTTTAAGGTCATATTAGATGGCCCGAATGTATTGGCTAGTTTTAGAAAAGCTCTTAAAGAGGATGTGAAACAAGAGTTCAAACGTCACTCAGTTCGAAAGATATTTTTAGAAGGTTTTATCTTAACTAAAATTAAGAAAAGCTTTAAGTAATTTAGTGATTCATTCTTTTGAAATTATTGTTATGAATTATGAAAGTATTCCTTCTTATGTTTAAAAAAAAAATGTTCCGTAAATTTTAAGAAACCCCAGTAAGTACAAGTTAAAGTTTAAGTTACAGTGGCGGCCTCATAGGAGGGTCGTCATAGTTGGTATCAGAGCCGGTATCCTGCCATCCTACTCCACGTCGTCACGCGTTTGCTTCGCCATAGTCCAAGTAAGTTAAAGTATGTTTATGATAAGTAGATTATAGTAGTTAATAGACGCGAACGCTTATTTAACGAGCAACCAAAAGTGAATATGTTTGCACGATTAAGATCGTCCTATCAAGGACCATTCGAGTCGAAATGCCCCAAAAGTTATTGTGTTGTAATCCCTTGGGTTGACAAGACAATATCTAGAGAAGTGTGATCATTTGAGGTGACTCTTTAATGATCGTTGCTGGACTATGAAGCCAAGCAAAGTATTGAAGTCAAGCAAAGTATCAAAGCCACGTACAACCATTGAAAAGAGGCTACTATCGAGACTCCCTTCGAGGAAGCCCATATGACTGCTTCCCTAGTAACGGTTTTTCAGCCTGGATCCGTAAAGAGGATCTGAATATGTAGCATGAAGGCGACGTTAACAAGTAGATGGACGATGTAACACCGTCAAGTTAGATGTGGGCCACGTTTGATGACTATATATGTATATCAAGATACGATATAGGAAATAGAGTGTCAACATTAAGCAATACCCACTTATGGTAGGTGTTAAGCAACCAACTTAAGATATAATACACAATCATTGCTAGCCTTGAAATGTTAGCAATCTCATAGAAAGTACCTATGGGTATGAATGTGTTGATAAGTAACTCAGAAAGACTATAAGTTAAGACAAATGCAAAAGAGGTTCTAGATGTTGAGAATCTCATTTGGATATAGGTATAAGAACTAATACAATGAGTTTAGATGTAAGTAGCAGTTTAAGTGATAAGAAAAGAACACCGAAGGTCATGGACATATTGAGGGAGGTTGTTCTAGGTTAGTTTTTAACCAAACTAATCCCTCTACAACAACCTCAAGAGGAGATATTCTCACCATATTTAGGATTGAAGAATACAATTATTGATTTGTTTAAAAATCCCCTAAAAGAATTAAGATTGCATTAGGTAAAGATGATAAAGGTAAAAGTTACCTTTATGATGAAGGTATCAATTGACAGAAAATAAGTCATCCCACAATACAGTAGGCAAGTAAGGTATGACAATACACTACCATAAACTTGTCCATTAGAAAATCATGGATTAGATGTGCTAAGTTTACACGATACTAGGGTGATCACGAATAGAGATATGTGATCTGAATTAAGTAATTAGAGGAAGGATAGAATAGTATAAAATTCTCTAATAGAAGAGCTAAACTTTCCTCATGACATAGTTTTTACCTAGTTATCAATATGGATAGAACCCAACTTATGGTGATATAGTATTCTCGTGAATAGTAAGTATCAAATAAAGTGATAAATGTGTTAATTTACGTATCTACTCAAGGAGATTAAATTAGGTAGGTGAAATCTCTCGATAAGCGAGATTATAGCTTAAGAAAGATAAGATACCTCAAGATCGAAGTGTGAATCATTATTAGATATTATGATGTAAAGAAATAGAAATAGTAAGATTTTCGTGCCAATCAAGATGCGTTGTAAGAAGAAAATTACAGCAAGAATGGAGCAAACCAATTAAGGATAGTGTTTATCTATTAAGAAAAACTTGGTTGTGATGCCGATCTAAAACATATTTATTAGGACTTATGATTGAAACTTTGAGGACTTAAGTCACGAATTTATAAATCAAACTTTTAATGGAGGATATAAAATGTAATCCTTTTAAAGGAGAAGATCTCTTGCATAAGTGAAGGCATAGTAAGGACTAGCAGCTTGGTCAGTGTGATGTGTAAGTTAAAGGTAAGATATTAGGGTATCAAATGTAGCAATGGTTTAAGGATTTTATTTTATATATACTGCGCCCGATAATAAATAGGGAAACTTTATTATCAATTTAGAAATATAAAGAAAATGAAAGAATTTTTTTTTAGTGGAATCATTTTTACACTGAAGGATGACCTTATTGAGTTTAGAGGTCGAGGATTTGGTTAAGAATGATTGGTGTATAACCATTAAGACTATTATCTATGCTCAAAAAGGTACAGGGATCGAAAGATGGATGATCCTACCTAAGAACAAGGATGTCAACAGAAGGTAATACTTTAAAATAAACCTATTTTAAGGAGAAATTATTTGAATTTTTCCAGAGTCATAAGTTTAAGATAATTATTTTTTTGAGGAAAGTAAACACGAGATGGAATGAGCTTAAGAGCTTGATTATATAAAAAGTAATTTAGAAGAAGAATGCTAAAGTACGGAGAATGTATCTCCTTAAATGAGTTCATACTCTTGAGAGTAGTTTGAACTCGACACCAAATAAGAATGAAAAGGGTAGACCCCTTAGAAAGACTCATAAAGCCTAAGACAAAACAATTGAGTGAGTGTCACATGGTTAAAGGATATAGTAGTAACCCTAAGGGAAAAGATGATGTAACTAGTTGTGTAAGCAATAATTATCCTTTAAAGAATTGAAGGAGAATTATGAATATTTTGTGATAGAAACATAAACAGTTAGAGCCCTATGAAGAAGATAAGTTATGTCAGATGAGGTCGATACATGTATTACTTAAGGAATTAAGTATTTGAGGAAACCACTTATTAAGTCTGATGATTATAAGACAAATATAAGGCATGTAAACCTCAAGTAGTCATTTACAGACACAGGAAACAACACAATTTTATCTTATAGAAGTATGTGTTACAATCAATTGTATGAAATTTGGACTCATAAGGGTCTCGTTACTCTATGGAATAAGGTCCAGACGGGAAAATGCCCAAATAATCGTGATATGATACGATGTTTATGCAGGTCCCCAAATCATTAGTATGAACCTGGGGAGAAGCATCTAGAAATAGTAGACTTTGACAGGAGAACCACAGACGATGTGAGATGTATCACAAAGAGGTTTGATACAGCTCACAGTCGCCAGAAGAGCTATGCGGATAAATGCCGCAGACGTATAGAGTTTCAAGTAGGAGACTTAGTTTTCCTGAAGGTGGTACCGATGAAAGGAGTAATAAGATTCGGTAAAAGAGGGGTATGCGACAGATCCATCGCATGTATTGCACTAGGAACTTGTCGAAGTGCACGCAGTCCAGATCCTAGCTCGCGAGGAGAAAACCTTAAGGAATAAAGTAATTTCTCGGGTTAAAGTCTTGTAGTGAAATCATAATATTGAGGAAGTTACTTGAGAACGTGAAAAGAATACGAGGAAAAGCTACCTCGAGTTGTTCTAATTTTCGGAACGAAAATTTCATAAGGGGGGTAGATTGTAATGACAGAGAAAATTCCAGACCTTAAATAATACAATTCATGTATTTTTAAGCTAAGGATTTTCCTAGAAAATATTATGTTATATTGTGAATGGAGGATTTATGGAATTAATATATGTATTCCTAAATTCTATAGTAGATTTCATGTTAAGTTCATGTTTCGATTAAGTAAATTTGATCGATAAATTCTCACCATTTTTTAAGGCGGAATAATTTTCAGTACAAGTATAGTTTGGGAATCTTAATTTCAAGAATCTCTAAGCACAACATGAAATTAGCAGCGTATAAAAAAAACGCACTGACATTTTAAAAGAAGAAAAAAACCCTTAATTGCCAGACAGTTATGTTAAAGTCACAAGATAAATACCCATAGTAGAAGGGTACAATGTGAGTTCGGGAGTTGACACCGTCATAAACAACGTCATTCCCGGAATATAATGCAGAATAGATAAATTTAGAAATTGTTCAGTCTAGAATTAATTTTAAGACTTGAAACAGTTCAAAATATTACACGAGTAAGAATATAAAACAATATTGAATTATTCAGAAATTAATGTTGGACTGTAAGTAGTAGATTAAATTACGTGAGCTAAATTAAGTACCTCTAATCAGTATAAATTTAATATGTTTAGAGGAAATATTTAAGGATAAGATCAAGCACGTAATCTTGCCTTAATCAGACACTTTATATAGTGAAATAATTAGGGTACTCTCACTTTCTCTCTCTTATTCCTGCTCACTCTCTCTCTCTTCTCTCACGTTCTCTCACAAAACCATCATTGGCCAAATACTTAAGTTGAGATTCCGAGCTCCGTTTTTGACACCGCCGGTGTCAATAGAAAGATCTCGATGAGCCGAGTTCAACGACATGCGGCACGACCTCTAACTCTGCCAAAATAAGTCGCAATCGCCGGCGAAAATTCTGAAATTACCCATTTCTTCCCGTCCTGATATCTCCGCCATCCGACCTCCGATTGAGATGATTTCTGTCCCTATGGACTTAGTACAGCGAGATGAAGAAAACCCATCCTTTTTCATAGCTCGATTCTGGACAGAGCACTGCCGTCTGTGGTGGCCGGAATCGCCACCGCCGCCACCGTCGTTTCTCTCTCTCCAGGCCATCGTGGATGTCACCGCCCCCACCAATCGACTCAGAAGTCAACGCCCAGTAGATCCCGACCAGCAGCCACCGTCACCGTCACAGTTTGGCTGGAAAATAGAGCCACTACCATCATCCATGGAGGGAAGAGGTGGTTCTGATGATCTAATCGTTGGATTGTAGTAACTTTGGTGTCACAACACTCAGAAGGAAGCGGGTAAGAAAACCTCTCAACCAATTTTAAGAATTGATGACCGGAATTCTGCGATTGGAGTTGCCAGATTTTACCGACGTTGCCGGTCCCGATAGGTACTGTTACAGGCTGAATGGTGTGAAATTGACCGCACCAATGGACTCAGAAGGGTCAAGTTAGGGGGCTAGGGCCCAAGTCCGCCGCGGAAAAACTCTCCGGGAGCCTCCGCCGCCGCCATATTCCAGCGAGGTGTCGTTTCTCAGGCTATCGACATCCGTTTGATGATCCGAGACCATATCCTGACTCGTTTCGACGTGTTGAACGAAATGATGACGTCTGTTCAACCAAATTCAATTCTTATAAGAATGGTCTGGTACTCGTTGCACGCGGATCGAGGTGGTTTAGACTAAACAAGTGAAGATCAGAATCGAGTGTTTAAAGTTACGATGTTCCTCAAGGATCATTCATAGTGTTTGCAGCTTTTCCCAAAATTAGTTTTGAGGAATACGCAGGAGGACATGACAAGCGAGATACTATCAAAACCGCTTAGCTCAGATCCATGCAAGTACAAACCGTGCTTACAGTTTAATTAAGATAGTCATATAAGGCGTATGATTTTCACGAAATACGTTAATTATGAGATTCGCGAATTAGGTTTATGTTTATGTTAAACACCGTATATAGTTTTCCAATAAAACTTAACAGTTTTCAAATAAGCATGTAAGCGAAAATCGTAAAGAAACGATACGCTAGTCCCTTAATTTTATGACGGTAAATATGGACCTCAACACAATTATGAGCCCGTCAAGTGAGGTAAAGGTAAAGTTATTAAAAGTGTATTATGGATGATAATTTAATTAATTATTAAAACTAATTAATTAAATTATCTAAGACTTAGAATATGGTTAAGGAAGTTAATTAATTACTAAGATTAATTAACTAACTTATGTAGACTGAGTATATGAATAAGAGGGTAAATTAATTACCAAAATTAGTTAACTAAATTATTAGACTTATTATAAGGATAAGATAATTAATGAATTATCAATTTAGCACAAATTTGTAATGGCAATTAAGGAAAATAAGATTTTGAGGATTTAATAAATTGATCCTTATAGTAAATTATCCTTCAGTAAAGGAAAGGAATACATGCCTTAAGTAAAGGGCTAGATTTCCTTCATAAGCTGCTAAAATAGAATAGCAAACGACAGATAATCTTGCACTCTCAATGGGTATTCATTTTCAGAAGTAAGCAAGTAAGCAGCGCACATGAATTATATGTGTTTGAGTTAATTTAATATTATGTATACTATACTAGATCATACTGCATACACTGAAGCAGTGCACATGAAGTATACGTATTTGAGTACATTCTATGTTATAGTATGCTTTGCTATGTCATATTGCATACACCTTAATAAGTCAAGAGAACTTATAAGAATAATATCAGTTGAGTGCCGTACTAGCCTCCACAAGGGAGGTAACTCAAGCTCCACAAGGGAGAAAAAGAAAATAACAATAATGTCCTCCGACTCAAGGGAGGCATTCAAGTTATAATCACGGTGTCGTGGGGGACCTTGCAAACCCTCACGTTCTGATGATCGCGCGCAAGTGGTACGCGAGCACTCGGGCCCATCAGCAAGAAAGATACGATAAGATAATAAGATTATGATAAGACATCATAATTAAGCATAATCAGCTCATGCATATTTATTCATGTGAACTTACAGTTATTTTGCGAGAAATAGTTCCTACTTGCTGAGCGAAAGCTCAATCAGATATGTTCATGCTGTAGGTAAGAAACCTATAAGCAATTCTTGAATGGCAGTGGCGAGTGACGGATGAATGGTGGAGATGGGAATGGATACCGCTAACATTAAAATCTTCCGCAGTAAGTTTAAGTAAAATCATGTATATGTTTATATGATTCAAATGTTTCAAGTATGTATGTTTAAAAAGTATATGTATATATGTATGTTAGGGAAACCGAGGTTGTATCTAACAACCCTAGTTTTGAGTATTTAAATTTTAGAACATTGCAATAGTGTATGCAAATAAACGAATTTTAAACATGACGGTTTTGATTGATTTTGAAAGGACTTTAAGAAGTACTTGAATTTAAGATTTCTCACGAAATTCATTTTAAGGTCATATTAGATGGCCCGAATGTATTGGCTAGTTTTAGAAAGGCTCTTAAAGAGTATGTGAAACAAGAGTTCAAACGTCACTTAGTTCAAAAGATATTTTTAGAAGGTTTTATCTTAACTAAAATTAAGAAAAGCTTTAAGTAATTTAGTGATTCATTCTTTTGAAATTATTGTTACGAATTATGAAAGTATTCCTTCTTATGTTTTAAAAAAAAATGTTCCGCAAATTTTAAGAAACCCAAGTAAGTACAAATTAAAGTTTAAGTTACAGTGACGGCCTCATAGGAGGGTCGTCACAAAAAAATAGTGAACATATAAAAGTGGTGTGTTGTGATTCTCATTCTTGCCATCGTTTAATTCGCTGATTTGAGTTTTTAATTCGAATTGAGATGTGACTTTATGTGAGAGCTTTTTACTGTAGTAAAAAAGTTAGATGTGACTGTTTTTGAGAACTTTTCACTGTAACAAAACTCGAATTCTAAACTCGAATTAGTAAAATAAACAGGGATTTTGATTTATCACTCTGAATTATATCTATTCTGACTTATGACCACTGATTCTTGTCCACTTTCATTACGTGTAAGTAAATATGCCATAAACCTCATTCAATGTTTTCTTTGCCGTGATGCATCAACTTTCTCCGAGGGAGAAATATACTATTGTCATGTTGACGCAACGACAGTAACGGAGAAAAATGAAACCACAAAAGTCAATTCCAGGCCCACCTAAAACCCAGCGACAATTGCATTCAAATGGAAGGAGAGAACAGAGAAGTCTTTCGGACTGGGGAAAAAAAAAAAGGAACAGAGGAGAAGGGAGACCAAGAAAAGCCTTTTCTCTCAATATCTCGTCGTACTCTAATTCGGTTTCATATAAACTATACGTAATCATTGAAGATGGTTGTAATCATATTCTTCTTCTCTCTTATTATCTGCTTCCACAATTTTTTAGCAGCTGATGACATCTTAAAACCAAATCAAACACTCCTAGACACCGACCAAACTCTGGTCTCCGCCGGTGAAAAGTTCGAGTTAGGCTTTTTCAGCCCACCGAATTCCAAGAACCGCTATGTAGGAATATGGTTCAAGAATGTAGCAGACCTCACTGCCGTCTGGGTCGCCAACAGAGATGGCCCACTCACAGACTCTTCAGGTGTTCTTAAACTCACGGAAACCGGAAATATAGTAATCATCGACAACAAAACAGAGGACCTCATATGGTCCTCAAATTCATCAGCAAAAGATCCAAATTTGCAGCTCTTAAGCACAGGAAACCTCGTGGTTAAAGATGGCAGTAACGGAAACTATACATGGCAGAGTTTCGACCATCCATACGATTCGCTCATAGCGGGTATGAAGCTGGGTTGGGACTTTATAACGGGTCAAAGTTGGAAGCTAACCTCCTGGAACAGCCTCCAAGATCCATCCACAGGAAGTTTCACGTACGAAGTAGATCCTCACGGGCTTCCTCAGGTACTTTTGCGCAGAGGCATAGATATCGTGTACAGAAATGGGCCTTGGGATGGTGTCCAATCAGGCGCAGATCCGCCCCTCCAAGATGTCCCGATCTTTGAACCCAACTATGTTGCCAACGGAACCCACGTGTACTTTACCTTCGACAACGTGGACAATTCCACGGTTACCAGGTTCTGGTTAAATCCATCGGGGTCTCCTGAGCAATTCCGGTGGAACCATGCCAACGGCAAGTGGGTTAGCACCTACTCGGTGCAGAGAGACGATTGCGACACATTTGAGCGTTGTGGTCCTAATGGTTTTTGTGACAGCGGTAACACCCCGGTTTGCCATTGCCCAACTGGGTTTGTTCCAAAAGTACCGGAAGACTGGGCTGCGATGGATTTCACCGGCGGATGTGTGATAAAGACACGCTTGAACTGTAGTGCAAGCGAGGGGTTCAAGAAGTTCTCACGGTTGAAATTGCCGTATGGTTCGGAGTTTACAGTGAACGGGACGGCGGTGAGGAAGGAGGACTGTGAGTTGATTTGCAGGAGGAATTGCTCGTGTGTGGCTTATGCCGTGGCTCGGGTTGGTGGCTGTGTGGTGTGGTCTGGGGAGTTGATTGATGTTAGAAGTTTCAGCTCTGGTGGGCAAGATCTGTACGTTAGAATGGCTGCTTCTGAATTTGGTAAGTTTAAATCTGTTTTTTAGTTTGTATACAGAGAAGTGTAACGGAAAACTTATGCTAATTTCTACAAATCTAAGTTTGAAGTACATGGCAAGTTCAGTAAGTCTGATGGAGTCTGGATTTTAGGCCTTTGTTTTCGTTTTTTTTTTTTTAATTTTATTTTGGATGAAAGTAGTCTGGTAGATGTTTTGAAAAGTCATTACCAAGTACCAAACCCGCGTTAATTGACATTATATTACACTTTTTAGACCTTATATATTCTTCTTTTCTTTTAAATATTTATGTTCCATGGAAAGAACGCAAATGAGTTCCTCTTTTCCTTTAGTGTTTGTTTATAAAATTAAGACTGATTAGTATCATAAATGGCCCTTAAATGTTTTACCTGTTTTAATATGCCCCGCAAATCTTGAAAAAAAGATTTATTTCACCACTAAATTATGAAAAGTGGTTCAAAACAACCTATGAATTAATGTTATTTCATAAATATCGCGTGAAGTATTGATTTTGTATCAACTTACCTCTTGATTTTAAAATAAAAGGACAAGTTGATCTAAAATCAATTGTGGGGTATTTATAAAAATATAAGAAATGTTACGTTATCATTTGTTAGTTTATAAATATATTGAGTATTTTGAAATAAGTTGCATAATTTAGGTGGTGAAATGAGTATTTTTCAATATTTAGAGAGCATGTTGAAACAAGGTAAAGCTCAGGGGTATTTGTGAAATTAAACTAATTAAGAGTGATAGTTTGAGGAACATTATAAGGAATAAAGAAAATGGAATACTTTTTTTTTTACCCCTTTTGGAGCCTGATTTTGGATAAAGGTAAAGGATCCCATATTTATATATTATAACGCAATAATTTATCTAATTATGTAAAGAACATTTTAATATAATTACACTGTTAGGATTTCTATTCCTAATTTAGTAAATACTATAAATTATGATCCTTTTTATTTCTACTTATTTTTCAAACTTATTACCTTTCTTACTCCTAATGGTTTGGTAAACATGTCCTTAATATATTCTTTAATATGCTGTGGTTGTTTATAGTCACAAAATCAGACAATAGCAAAAAGATTGCGGTGATCATGTCAATAATATTGGGGTTTCTTCTATTTTCTTTGGTGGGTGGATATCTCATCTGTAAGAGAGCATCCTGCTTCCTTACAAGCCAAGGTAAGTTATACATTTTTTGTTCTGTTTGAAGAACAAGACAAAACATCTTAACACTAATGAGCACTTGGTAACATAACAAGTTTAAAGAAGAATAAGTTTCAGTATATATGTTGTAGTTTAATAAATTACATAATTGACCGCATTTCATGTTATTACCCAAACTTGTAACATGGTAAAATCAGTTAAAAATTTTAATAAGATATATACTAAAACAGCAGGAAAACTATGATTTTGTTATTAGGCTATTTAATTTCAAAGAAAATAAACTTTTTTTTTTTTTTTGGGTTTTTTAATTTAAAAAAAAAAAAATTTTTTTTTTTTTTTGGTTAAAATCTGTAAAACTTCTCAATTAGTTGTCGAAGCAAGTAAAAATTACTTCATACTTGCAAGAAGGATTCTGCAAATCACTATTATAGTCGAAATAAAAAGACACGACAACTATTGTCGTTATGGCCTGACACTCATATAGTTATTGTATTAATTTTCTGTTTTTGCAGAGGAATCAATATTTAATTCAAACAAAGATCAGGGTCCTCTTCTACTGGAGGAAGATTTAGAGCTACCTTTATTTGGCTTGGATACTATTTGCAATGCTACTAATAATTTTTCCTCCACAAATAAAGTCGGAGAGGGCGGTTTTGGTCCTGTTTACAAGGTACCGTATTTTTTATGCATTATGATCACCTTTATTGTGGATTGAACAATCTTAATTCTTCCATATGTTTTTCTTATATTCCTTTTAGCTAATAACACGACTTTTTTATATAGGGTGTGTTCTCGACTGGACAAGAAATAGCAGTGAAAAGGCTTTCAAAAGATTCTGGACAAGGCTCTGTGGAGTTCAAAAATGAAGTTATCTTGATTTCAAAATTGCAGCACCGGAATCTTGTTAGGCTATTGGGATTTTGTATTCATAGAGAAGAAAGAATGTTGATCTATGAGTTCATGCCTAAGAAGAGCTTAGACTTATACATTTTCAGTGAGTCACCATAAAAAAATATTCTAAGTTATGTCATATATTTTATGCCTATGGTCTAAGGATATTGAAATTTAACGTTATGCATTTGAATCGGAAATAGATCAAACAAGGGAAACTGCTCTTGATTGGAAGAAGCGCTTTGATATTATAGTGGGGATAGCTCGAGGACTTCTTTATCTTCATCGAGATTCAAGATTTAGAATTATTCATAGAGATCTTAAAGTTAGTAATATTCTCCTAGACAATGAGACTAATCCCAAGATATCGGACTTTGGCTTAGCAAGAATATTTGGAGGTGACCAGGCTCAAGTAAATACTAAGAGAGTAGTTGGGACATAGTAAGTTCAACATGTCTCTAATTGTTCCTCTTTTTTTTTTTTTTTTTTCTTTTTTTTTTTGCAACTCAAGAATTAGTTCTATTTGAATCAACCTTATAGTTGTCAAGCTTTATGGGATTCATTTCTCTATTTTTCTTTGATGCAGTGGTTATATGTCTCCAGAATACATAATAGATGGGCACTTTTCGATGAAATCTGATGTCTTTAGCTTTGGTGTCATGGTTTTGGAGATAGTGAGTGGAAAGAAGAACAGAGAATTTAAACATCCGCATCATAACCTCAATCTTTTGGGACATGTGAGTTGAGATTTAGGAGTTAATTTTACTTTATTCCTTTTTATCATGTCTTTCTAATTTTTAACATATTGACTCTTAAATAAATTAATCATTTGTCTTAGGCATGGAAACTATGGAATGAAGGCAAGGCTATAGAGCTCATAGATGTTTTAATGGAGAATGTTTCTGCCTCAGAAGTGTTGAGATGTATCCAAGTAGGATTATTGTGTGTTCAAAAGCGCCCTGAAGATAGGCCGTTGATGTCATCCGTTCTTTTCATGTTAGATAGTGAAAATGCTTCAGTGCCTCAACCTAAACTACCCGGATTTTACACGGAAAGAACTTTTATAGAGTCAGTTGATTCTTCATTGTCATCATTGAAAAAGCCAAATCATGTTTCGACTGACGTAACTGTTACGATATTACAAGGGAGATAAAAATAAAAAAGAAAAAGAAAAAGAAAAAAGAGGAAAGAAGAAGATGATTGAATTGATGCAAGGAAAAAGTCTTCGTTTCGTTGTTCTAAACCAATTCTTAGAGGTTTTGCAGAAATTAAGAACGTTCAAATATATATATATATATATATATATATATATATTTCTTATGTATCGTCCAATTATATTACTCATTTACATGAAAACAACGCTATTCGTGTATGTGTGATAGATAACAATGTTTACGACAGTCTTTTCTGTTTTATACGATAAGTGAAGTACCCACGGAGAATTTAGTGTTAACAATGCATTGTTTGTAGGAAAGCTATATGCTGCACTGAATATAGATAAGTCACTTTCTTTTTTTTTTATTTTTTTTTTCTTGTTCTTCTTTGAAAGCAAATATCAGCTATTCTACGCTTAAAAATAATAATAATAATAATAATAATAATAAACAAACCTTTCCAAGTCCTAAGCACGCAAATTTGAAAATGTCCTAAGATTTTTTTTTTTTTTTTTTTTTTTTTTTTTCGCATTGCACAGATCACGTTGACCAAATATAGACAGACACATGAGTTTCCTGATGATTGGATTTTGACTTTTTCAACGCATGGTCAAGTAAAATTTTTTTATAGAGCAATGCTATTTAACACTATTACGAGTGTTGCTCTTAAACCTTTTTCTTTTTTATAGTGTTTGTATTAAATCTCATTCAGTGTTTTGGGGGTAAATCTCTCTAGTGCAAATCATTTCTCCTTGGAGACGTTTCTTGTTATGGCGAATAAGATGGCTACTGAAGATCATTTTCCAGCTTTTCAGGTTTTCCTTGGAATGCCATTTTGGAACTTAAATGGCCTTTGTTTCTTAGCCGCGCTTGAATTTAGGAACTCTGTTAATCTCTCGCACTCTTCGCTCTTGAACTAGAAATGCCAAGTGTTACTTTTGGCACACCAAAAAAAAAATATCATTTTATCTACTCAAAAACAGTCTCACGTAGACAAAATAACAATGGCAACGCAGAATTCATTGACTCGGTCTATTCAAATATAAAAAGTGATAAAATAATAACGTTGATATTGATAATAAGTCAAAATACCTTAACATTACTCAAGCAGTTGACTTTTCCTCCCCTGTACACTTTTTTATTTGTACGCACGAACTAAAATTGAAATTAACATAATATATTGTAAGGTTTGTTTTTTTTACTCAAGTGTTTCAGAGGGTCTTGTAACACTTTATGAAATGCTGATGATTAATTGCGTCTTTTTAATGCAGAAACGTAAATTAAGCAAGTAGGAAAATAGGCAGAATGTAAAGAACACCAGAATTTGGTATCCCAGTTCGGTTAAATAACCTACATCTTCGGGGTTACGCTCAGATATTGAACAATCTACTAAGTCTCAAGATTTACAGACATCAATCGGAGTTATACACTTAAAGACTCATTTCTTGACATTGTCGCCGCCATGTCAAATCTCTTTAATGGTCTTGTTCAGCGAGCATCATTCGTCTTCAAACTGCACGGTGAACTCCCTTTGGCTGGCAGTGCGCTTCCTTCTGAAAGCTTCTAATCCTTTTCTCAAGGACGAATTCAATGAAACTCAAAGACTCATTAATCACAACTCTCACTTCTGCAAATATTCTGTAAAAACCCATACCCAAAAATGACCTTGAATTGCTCTCCAATCTCAAAAATACAAAAGCCCAATATTTACTATTTTTCAAGGCACCAAACTTCACGTACACACAAACTACAATATATAGCAATAGTTAGAATACCTTACGTGTAATCCAAGAAATGAGTCTAAAAGCTTATGCTACTTTGGCACCAAGATAAATACGATTTACATTCCTAATCAAATATATCTAAGATATCTCTTCAAATCGATTATGCAGCAAATCCTTTTCAAATTCAAACTAGATCTCCACTTTTTCATATGAGCACATTACCTCCAACAAATCTGCAAATATCCTAATTTGAATATGACAGTCATGTAATGACTGAGAAAATTCCAGACTTTAAATAATACAATTTATTTATTTAAGCCAAGGATTTTCCTAGAAAATATTATGTGACTGAAGGATTTATGGAATCAATATATGTATTCCTAAATTCTGTAGCAGATTTCATGTTAAGTTCATGTTTTCGATCAAGTAAATTCGATCGATAAATTCTTGCCGTACTTTAAGGCGGAATAATTTTCAGTACAAGTATAGTTTGAGAATCTTAATTTCAAGAATCTCCAAACACAGCATGATGTTAGCAGCGTAAAAAAAAACGCACTGACATTTTTAAAGAAAAGAAAATCCTTAATTGCCAGACAGCTAGGTTAAAGTCACAAGATAGATACATATAGTAGAAGGGTACAATGTGAGCTAAGGAGTTGACACCGTCAGAAATAATGTCACTCCCGGGATATAATGCAGAAAAGTTAAATTTAGAATTTATTCAGTCTAGAATTAATTTCAAGACTTGAAACAGTTTAAGATATTACGCGAGTAAGAATTTAACGTGATATCAAAGCAGACGAGGATTAAAAAGTTGAACTGTAAATAAGTAGTAGAAAAAAAAAGAGAACTGTCAGAAACAAGAATTTCCTGTCAGCTAAGTACCCTTTACAGTTAGTATGATTTTTACCTGATTCAAAGGTAACTTAAGAGAGTGGACTAAAGTACAAGGGGTAGGATTTATTTTTCTCTCTCTCCTTCTCCACTTTGGCCGGCCATGCATAGAAAAAAATAGAGCCAAAATTGGCTAGTTGAGTGTGCTAGGGGATTACATGATAAGGTGTGATGGGATTGTGTCAAATCAACTATTGGACATAAATGCTTACCACACTTCCTTCTTGAAGCACACCACCGGCCATGCAAAAAAAAAATAGAGCCAAAATTAGCTAGTTGAGTGTGCAAGTGGATGACATGTTAAGGTGATGTGATTGTAGTGGTTGAAAGGGAATTAATGGCAAATTTGCTTCTCCTTTTCTCCTTCCAAAACCGGCCAAGAAAGGGGGATTTGAACCAAAAATTTGGTTGAATGATGATGTGGAATTGGAGTTAAATAAATGATCACCAAGTTGCCTATAAAAGGAACCAATATAGGATAAGCTTCATTTTTTTTTCTCCTCTCTTTTTCCCCACTCAAAATCCGGCCACACTCTCCACTCTCTCTCAAAATATTTTCTCTCACTCTCCTAATTTTGAGCCACTAGCAAACCATAGAAGAAGAGGAATGAGATCAAGGGATTCTAGGAGGACACTAGTCAAGCATTCTCCAAGGGTAAAGAAACTCTAAATCCCCTCTTTTTTTCATGTTTTAGTAAAGTTTAAAATGTAGAAATATTCCTCTTAAATCTCCTTACACTTTCTAGTTCCAAGCCATTAACAAGTCTTAGAGGAGTTCAAAGGTTTTCAAGAGAGAGAGAGAGTTCT
>NW_010367900.1:28025-30039 GCF_000414095.1 Morus notabilis | reverse complement strand
GCCGGTATCCTGCCATCCTACTCCACGTCGTCACGCGTCTGCTTCGCCATAGTCCAAGTAAGTTAAAGTATGTTTATGTTACGTAGATTCTAGTAATTAATAGACTCGAACACTTATTTAACGAGCAACCAAAGATTAATATGTTCGCACGGTTAAGATCGTCCTATCAAGGACCATTCGCCATTAATTTGTTGGGCTGACAAGACGATATCTAGAGAAGTGTGATCGTTTGAGGTGACTCCTTTAATGATCGTTGCTGGACTATGAAGCCAAGTAAAGTATTGAAGCCAAGCAAAGTATTGAAGCCAAGCAAAGTATCAGAGCCACGTACAGCCGTTGAAAAGAGACTACTATCGAGACTCCCTTCGAGGAAGCCTGTATGACTGCTTTGCTAGTAGCGGTTTTTCAGCCTAGATCCATAAAGAGGATCTGAATATGTAGCATGAAGGCGACGTTAATAAGTAGATGGATGATGTAACACCGTCAGGTTACAGGTGGGCCAAGTTCGACGACTATATATGTATATCAAGATACGATATAGGAAATAGAACTTCAACATTAAGCAATACCAGCTTATGGTAAGTGTTAAGCAACCCACTTAAGATATAATACACAATCATTGCTAGCCTTGAAATGTTAGCAATCTCATAGAAAGTACCTATGGGTATGAATGTGTTGATAAGTAACTCACAAAGACTATAAGTTAATACAAATGCAAAAGAGGTTCGAGATGTTGAGAATCTCATTTTGATATAGGTACAAGAACTAATGCAAGGAGTTTAGATGTAAGTAGCAGTTTAAGTGATAGGAAAAGAACACCGAAGGTCATGGACATATTGAGGGATGTTGTTCTAGGTTAGTTTTTAACCAAACTAATCCCTCTACAACAACCTCAAGAGGAGATATTCTCACCATATTTAGGATTGAAGAATACAGTTATGGATTTGTTTAAAATCCCCTGAAAGAATTAAGATTGCATTAGGTAAAGATGATAAAGGTAAAAGTTGCCTTTACAGTGAAGGTATCGATTGACAGAAAATAAGTCATCCCACAATAAAGTAGGCAAGTAAGGTATGACAATACACTGCCATAAACTTAACCATTAGAAAATCATGGATTAGATGTGCTAAGTTGACACGATACTAGGGTGACCACGAACAGGGATGTGAGATAGGAATTAAGTGATTAGAAGAAGAATAGAATAGTATGAAATTTCTAATAAAAGGGCTAAACTTTTCTTATGACACAGTTTTTGTCAAGTCATCGATATGCAAAGAACCCAACTTATGGTGATTTAATATTCTCGTGAATAGTAATTCTCAATTAAAATAATTAATGTGCTCATCTACGTATCTACTCAATGAGATTAACTTGGGTAGGTGAAATCTCTTGATAAAAGGGATTATAGCTTAAGAAAGATAAGAAACCTCAGAATTGATGTGTGAATCATTATTAGATATTATGAAGTCACAAAGTATAAATCAAACTCTTAATGTAGGATATGAAATGTAATCCTTTTAAAGAGTCAAAAAAAAAAAGGGGGAGAGAATCTCTTGCATAAGTAAAGGAACAATAAAGACTAACAACTTAGTCAATATGATAAGTAAGTTAAAACTAAGATATTGGGGTATCAAACGTAGCAATGGTTTAAGAATTTTGTTTTATATATACCGCGCCCGATAATAAATAGGGGAACTTTATTATCAATTTAGGAATATAAAGAAAATGAAAGAATTTTTTTAGTGTAATCATTTTTACACTAGAAGGATGACCTTATTAAGTTTAGAGGTCGAGGACTAGGCTAAGAATGATGAGTGTATAATCATTAAGACTATGATCTATACTCTGACCGGTACAGGGATCGAAAGACGGATGATCCTACCTAAGAACAAAGATATCAACAAAAGATAATACTTCGAAATATACCTATTTTAAGGAGAAATTATTAGAATTGTCCAGAATCATAAGTTTAAGATATTTGTTCTTTAAGGAAAGTAAACACGAGATAAAATGA
>NW_010367900.1:3592-18465 GCF_000414095.1 Morus notabilis | reverse complement strand
AGATGGGAATGGATACCGCTCACGCAGTTATTTTCCGCAGTAAGTTTAAGAAAAATCATGTATATGTCTATATGATTCAAAAGTTTCAAGTATGTATGTTTAAAAAGTATACGTACATATGTATGTTAAGAAAACCAAGGTTGTAACTAACAACCCTAGTTTTGAGTATTTAAGTTTTAGAACGTTGCAACAGTACATGCAACAAATAAATGAATTTTAAACATGACGATTTAAATGAGTAATTTTAGAAGGACTTTAAGATGTACTTGAATTTAAGATTTCTCACGAAATCTGTTTTAAAGTCAAATGAGATGGCCGATTGAAATGACTAGTTTTAGAAAAGCTTTTAAAGAGTATTTAAAACAAGAGTTCAAATGCTATTCCATTTGAAGGATATTCCTAAAAGGTTTTATCTTAACTAAAATTAAGAAAAGCTTTAAGAAATTTAGTGATTCACTTATTTGAAATTATTGTTACAAATTATGAAAGTATTCCTTCTTATATAAAAAAAAAAAAAAATGTTCCGCATATTTTAAGAAACCCCAGTAAGTACAAGTTAAAGTTTAAGTTACAGTGGCGGCCTCATAGGAGGGTCGTCACAAGTCAAATCTTCTTTCAAAATCAACTCTATGAAATTGTAGTGATGTAATCATATTCTTCCGTGAAATCGTTGGGTCGAGGACTTTTTTTTATAAAAGCAGATATCACAGTCAAATCTGCTTTGATATTATAGTAGGGATGGCTCGAGGACTTTTTTATCTCCATTGAGATTCAAGGATGAGAATTATTCATAGAGATCTTAAAGTCAGTAACACTCACTTAGATTGTGAGATTAACCCTAAGATATCAGACTTTAGGTTGGCAAGAATATTTGGAGGTGACCATACAACTCAAGTAAATACTAAGAGAGTAGTTGGTACATAGTAAGTTCAAAATGCATCTAATTGTGTTTCTTTGCTACTCAAGTGCAATTTCCATTTTGTATCAACCTTATATATAGTTGTCAAACATTAAACTGACTCCTTTGTTCGCTTTGCTTGGATGTAGTGGTTATTTGTCTCTAGAATACGTAATCGACATGCACTTTTCGTTGAAATCTGACATCTTTAGCTTTGGTGTCATGGTTTTGGAGATAGTGAGTGGCAAGAAGAACAGAGGATTTGAACATTCTCAGCATAATCTCAATCTTTTAGGACATGTGAGTTAAGACTTGGTAGTTAATTTTACTTTATGTTCCTTTTTTATTATGTTTTTCTCATTTTTATTATATTTATTCCTATATTAATTCTTGATTTGTTTTAGGCATGGAAACTATGGATGAAGGCAGGGCCATGGAGTTCATTGATGTTTTGATGGAGAATGTTCCTACATCAGAAGTGTTGAGATGTATCAAAGTAGAATTATTGTATGTTCAAAAGCGCCCTAAAGAGAGGCCATTGATGTGTCCTCCGTTCTCTTCATGTTGGATAATGAATTTTCTTTCTTGCCTCAACCTAAGCTACCTGGATTTTACACCGAAGGAACTTTTACAGAGACAACTGATTCTTCATCATCATTATTGAATAAGCCAAATCGTATTTCTACTCACTTAACAGTTACAACATTACAAGGGAGAAAGAAATAAAATGGAAAAAGAAAAAGAAGAAAAAAATAAGATGATCAAATTGTTGTTCTACATTAATTCTTAGGGCGCATTCACTTCACTAATTCAAATTTGTTGATTTGAGTTGCAAAAAATTTGAGTTTAGTTTGGACTTTGAGTGAAGTGTTTAGGAGGAAATTGATTTGACATTTAAAATTTGAGTTTTGTGTTCACTTGTACTAAAGCCAAACTCTAATTACAAAGAAATGTCCTTTTCTGTAGAGGCAAGTAGCACTGTAGAACTAAATTTGAGTAATGAAAAAATGAGAGATGAGTGAAACTCACCGATTCGAGTTTGAAATTCAAGTTGCGTTTAGTGAACGCATAACTCGGCCCAATTTCACACTCGAGTTAGGCTTACTCGAGTGTAATCTACGAAGTGAACGGCCCCTTAGAGTTTTTGTTGAAATTAGGAACATTCCAATATTCTTTTTTATTCTTATGTATCTTCTAATCATAGTACTCTTCTAGATGAAGTCAACGTAGTTAGTTTACGTGTGATAGATAACTATGAATAAGGCAGTTTTTTTTTTTTTTTTTTCTATTTTATATGATCGAGTGAAGCATCTGAGAAGAAATTGAGTCGTCAACAATGCATTGTATGTGGGGAAGCTATCTTACACGCTGAATACAGATTGGTTCCCAAAGTCAGCTGCTTTTAAATAGTCCAAATAAAAATTGTAAATATATGTCAATGATTCTTATATTGACCAAATAAACATGGAGACAGGAGTTGGTTTGGACTTTTTCAACGGATGGCGCTTGTGTAGCAATCATGCAAGCTTTTCATAGTATTTGTATTGAATCTCATCAGTGTTTCCGGTGTAAAATGTAAATCTCTTTATCACCCATTTATCGCTCCTCGAAGATGGCACTGAAGATCATTTTTCCAGCTTTTAGGGTGTTTTCCTGGGAGCTAGCACTCATTGGCCATTGCCTTTTTGGAACTTAATTGGCCTTTGTTTTTAACTGTGCTTGAATTAGGGAACTCTGTTAATCTGTCCTTTTCCTGGTTTCCAAGGGTCAGTAAATTAAGAATGGCTTCCTAGTAAATTAAAAATGACCATTTATTCTCTCACAAGTATCACGGTGACAAAGATGGCAAAGAAAAATTCATTTACACGGTCCATTCCAAAATAATAAATAATAATAACACCGTTGATATGATAGTAATTTATAAATCATAATATTCATCCACTTGTCTATATTATATTATTTGATTTGGTATATATGACTTTAGGATCTACACACTATATATTAGTTTCTTCCAACTTCATTTTATAAAACGTATATTAGACCAGTCAAGCTTCCTCTTTCAGATAGAACGTATGAAAGGAGAGAATTTTAACTTAAAAGATGCGTGAAAGAAACAAAAAACACGGAGAAGAAAACACAGAAAAACCTTGCCTCTCAGTTGTACTCTGATTCGCTTTCACGATACAACTATACACATAACCAATGAAACCCATTAAAATCATATTCTTCTTCTCTCTTATCTGCTTCCACAGTTCCTTAGCAGCTGGTGACACCTTAAAACTAAACCAAACTCTCCTAGACGGCCAAACTTTGGTCTCCGCCGGCGAAAAATTCAAATTAGGCTTTTTCGGTCCACAGAATTCTACAATCCGATACGTGGGAATATGGTTCATGAATGTTGCTGAACTCACAGCCGTCTGGGTCGCCAACAGAAACAACCCTCTCACAGACTTTTCAGGCGTCCTTAAAATCACCGAAACCGGAAACGTAGTAATCCTCAGCAACAAAACAGAGGACCCTGTATGGTCCTCAAATTCATCAGCGAAAGATCCAACTTTGCAGCTCTTGAACACCGGAAACCTCGTGGTTAAAGATGGTAACAACGAAAACTACGCGTGGCAGAGTTTCGACCATCCCTGTGATTCGCTCGTATCAGGCATGAAGCTAGGTCGGGACTTTGTAACGGGTCAAAATTGGAAGCTAACCTCCTGGAACAGCTCCCAAGATCCATCCACCGGAATCTTCACATACGAAGTAGACCCTCGTAAGCTTCCTCAGGTACTTTTGCGCAAAGGCAAAGATATCTTATACAGAAATGGGCCTTGGAATGGTGTCCGACCAGGCAAAGACCAAGACAATTCGTTCTTTAAAGCCACCTATCTTGTTAATGAAACCCATATCTATTTTACTTTCGACGACGCCAATAATTCCACGGTAACCAGATTCTGGTTAAAACCGTCGGGTTCTCCTGAGCAGCTCCGGTGGAACAACGAGAGAGGTGAGTGGGTTAGCATCTACGCGGTGCAGAGAGACGACTGTGACAACTTTCCGCGCTGTGGTCATAATGGTATCTGTGACAGCAGTGTCACCCCTAGTTGCCATTGCCCAACTGGGTTTGTTCCAAAAGTACAGGAAGAGTGGGATGCGATGGATTTTGGCAGTGGATGTGTGCTAAAGACACGCTTGAACTGCAGCGCTAGCGAGGGGTTCAAGAAGTTTTCACAGTTAAAGTTGCCGTACGGTTCGGATTTTACGGTGAACGGGACGGTGGTGAGGAAGGAGGAGTGTGAGTTGATTTGTAGGAGTGCCTGCTCTTGTGTGGCTTATGCTGTGGCTCGGCTTGGTGGTTGTGTGGTGTGGTCTGGGGAGTTGCTTGATATGAAACTTTTGAGCGATGATGGGCAGGATCTGTACATCAGAATGGCTGCTTCTGAATTTGGTAAGACTAATTTTGCTTCTCAGTTTTCATTACTAAGTTTAAAATACAGAGTAATTAAAAACTTATATCGACTGCTACACATCTTATTTCTGATAACTAGCGTACTATGCCATTTAGTGAACTTTGAGTTTTTTGGATTTTGTTTTTAAAAGCCGTTGGATTCTAGCCAGATATACATCTTTAAGAAAATCAGACCCGTAAATAGTTAAGGGGTTTTTTTTTTTTTTTTTTTTTTTTTTTTTTTTTTTTTTTCTTGAGCTTCAATGGAAACAATATTCCTAAGAACACAATGCTAACTCTTTCTTCTTGGGGTTTTGCACAGAGAATTTTTTGGATGTTGCAACCCCAAAACTTGCTTAATTTGTTGTTAATGAATTCTCATGTACTCGAAATAATTATATTCTAAGGAAAATTCAAATGTGTATATATAAACTTTAGTAGTATTTCTAACTGGCGAATCTACTCGAAGCCTCTTTCATTGTTTCTTATATATGGTCTCTTTGATTCTTTTTCTTTTCTTTTTTTTTTTTAAACTCTGAAGTGGAAAAAGCTTCGTAAGCCCGCGGCACGGCCCTTATTCGGCCCGGCCCAAGCCCGCGAAACAGCCCACAAAAAGTCCATTTCATTTGGTCCAGTGGGCCCTTCGCGGGCCCAACGTTCGGCACGTGACGGGCCTCCCATTTGGCCTGTCACGTGCCTCCCATTTGGCATGTGATGGGCCAAACGGGGCCGTACCGGGGCCGCCCCGGGGCCCTCGGGGCCGTCCCGGGGCCGCACCGGGGCCGCTCCGGGGCCGCCCCAGGAGATGTTTTGAAAAGTCAATAAAAAGCACGTTATCAAATGTCCCCGTGTCTTGACATTGTAGCACACGTTCGTTGACCTTACATATTCTTTATTCCATCTTTAAAAAAAAAAAAAATTATATTCTTACAATTAATTCATTTAACATTTAAAAGTTTCTTCTATGTTATGCTTATGTTTTGATTATTTTTTTAGCTACAGTTACTACACATGAAAGGAAAAGGGTAAACCTGTGTTTCCATTCCCATTTAATTATTTGTGTACTTATAAAATTAAGAATAGTAGTTTGGTGCTGGCCCCACACATTATAAAAAATAAGAAAAGAAAATACAAATCCTTGCATCTTTTAACTAATGATTTCGGGTTAAAGGTTAACGAATACAAATTTTAGTTATACACCTTTAATAAGTTCATATTTACGTGTATGTAATTACATTGATCATCTCATTAAGGAATTATTTTGTTTTTAATTCCACATTCTAATAAGTAAATAACAGAAAAGAGAATCAATGATACTCATTTTCATTCCTTTCGTTTCCTTTTCAAATTCACTACCTTTCTCATGAATATTATTCCATTACAGATTGCTAAACATGTCCTTCATTCATTCATTTCAATATGTTGTGGTTGTTTATAGTCACTGAATCAGACAATGGCAAAAGGATTGCGGTGATCATATCAGCAATTTTGGGGTTTCTTCTAGTTTGTTTAGCGGGTGGATATCTCATCTGTAAGAGGACATCCTGTTCCCGTATAAACGAAGGTAAGATATTTTTCTTCCGTTTGAAGAACAAGACATAATATCTTAAAAGTAAATGACTACTGAGCATCTGGCAACATAACAAGTTTAAAGAACAATATTTTTTGTTTATACTCTGTAGTCCAATATATAAGTACATACTATACAATTGTTTGGATTTGGTGTTATCACAGAAACTCCCAAAAAAGTAATCAGTTGAAAAGTTCATTAAGATATAGACTAAAACAGCAGTAAAACTTGTGATTTTGTTTCTTCTTCAAACTTTATCAGGCTTTTTAATTTCATGAAAAATGAACATTTTTGGTTGAATCAAGTAAAAAAATTGACCATATGGGATACAAGGATTCTGATAAGGATACGGCAACTACTCTCATCGTCGCTTGGCCCTAATTACATCTTGAACAATACACTTTGCAATTATATAAAAATGCTTTGTCCGTCGAAGTTATTTATTATATAAGAGCACATAATGTGAATGTAGTTCTTTCCAACTGCAAAGATTTTTTTTTTTTGGCATAATGCAAATGCAATATATGGTTCTTTTTTTATTTTTTATTTATTTTCTTTCAGTAGAATGGTATAAATATAATTGGTTGATAACTAGCATAAATATCTACACATTTGACATGTCTAAACAGAAAATAAATGTGCCATGAGAAGAATTGTATTGATCACATGAACAGAACTTGGAATATAATTTCCCTGGTTTTGCAGAGGAAACAATAATCAACACAAATGAAGATCAGGATCCTAACCTTCTGGAGGAAGATCTAGAGCTACCTTTATTTGGCTTAGATACTATTGACAATGCTACCAACAACTTCTCCTTCACAAATAAAATTGGTGAGGGCGGTTTTGGTCCTGTTTACAAGGTACCTTAATGTTTTATACAACATGATCAATTAGCTTCATTGAAAGATAGACAATCTCAATTCTTCCTCATGTGTATTTTCTTAAATATCTTTGAGCAAACAACATGAATTTTTTATAGGGTGTACTCTCATCTGGACAAGAAATAGCAGTAAAAAGACTTTCTAAATATTCTGGACAAGGGTTTGTGGAGTTCACGAATGAGGTTACCTTGATTTCCAAACTTCAGCACCGGAATCTTGTTAGGCTGTTGGGGTGCTGTATTCATAAAGAAGAAAGGATGTTAATCTATGAGTTCATGCCTAAAAAGAGCTTGGACTTATACATATTCAGTTAGCCACCCTACAAAATTTGAGCTATTTCATATTATTTGTGCCTACAGTCTAAAATATTGACATTTAACCTAATGCAATTTAATTGGCAACAGATCAAACAAGGGAAACAGCTCTTGATTGGAAGAAGCGCTTTGATATTATTGTGGGGATTGCTCGCGGACTTCTTTATCTTCATCGAGATTCAAGATTGAGAATTATTCACAGAGATCTTAAAGCTAATAATATTCTTTTAGATAGTGAGATTAACCCTAAGATATCGGACTTTGGTTTGGCAAGAATACTTGGAGGTGACCAAACTGGAGTAAATACTAAGAGAATAGTTGGTACCTAGTAAGTTCAATATCTCTCTACTTGTTTTCCTTCTCTACATGCGTATAATATCCGTATCATACAACGTTATACAGTTGTCAAGTATTGTGGGATTTATTTCTCTTTTATGCTTGCATGTAGTGGATATATGTCTCCAGAGTACATAATAGATGGGTACTTTTCAGTGAAATCGGATGTCTTTAGCTTCGGTGTCATGGTTTTAGAGATAGTGAGTGGGAGGAAGAACCAAAGCTTTGAACATCCTGATCATAAGCTCAATCTTTTAGGACATGTGAGTTGAGACTTCTTAGTTAATTTTCCTTTGTTCCTTACTTAATTACTATGTCTTTCTAAATTGTACTATGTGATTCCTAAATTAAGAATTGATTTGTCTTAGGCATGGAAACTATGGATTGAGGGCAGACCCATGGAGCTTATAGATGTTTTGATGGAGAATGTTCCTGCATCTGAAGTGTTGAGATGTATCCAAGTAGGACTATTGTGTGTGCAAAAGCTCCCAGAAGACAGGCCCTTAATGTCATCCGTTCTCTTAATGTTGGATAGTGAAAATGTTTCCCTTCTCCAACCTAAACTACCTGGATTTTACACTGAAAGAAGTTTTACAGAGTTAGCTGGTTCATCATCATCATCATCATCATTGAATAAGCCAAATAATGTATCTACTGATGTAACCGTTACAAAATTACAGGGAAGATAAAAATAAAAAGGAAAAAGAAGAAAGAAGAAGATGGTCGAATTGATGCAATGAGAAAGATTTCCTTGGTCTGCACTAATTATTAGGAGTTTTTGTTTAAATTAGAAATGTTCCCATATTCTTTATTATTATTATTATTATTATTATTATTATTATTATTATTTGTGTTGCCCAATCATCATACTCATTTAGATGAAAACAAAACAGTTTCTATACTTGTAGTTGTGAATATGAAAGTTTTTTTATTATTTCATTATTTTTTTATTTCCTTCTTGTTTTCTGTTTTTTACCATCGAGTGAAGCATCCAAGGAGAATTTAGTCGTAAGTTGTCACTAATGCATTTGTTTGTGGGAAAGCTAGCTATCTTCCTCACTGAATAAGACATTGGTTACATTTTTTGTTCTTGTTATTGTTCTTTTTCAGTCCACATATTAATTTTCTATGCCAACAACAATCTTGCCAAGTCCTAGGCACGCAAATTTGAGAAAAGTCCTAAGAAAACTTGTTCACGTATTTTATTGATTATCACATTGACCAAAAATACAAATGGATATATACAAGAGTGGGTTTGGACATTTTCAACGGATGGTGCTATGTATAGCAAGCAAACCAAGCAAGCTTTTCTTAGTACTTCTATTGAATTCCATTCAGTGTTTGGGGGGTAAATCTCTGTATCAGCCATTTATTCCTCCTTGGAGATGTTTCTTTGATTGAATAGCAGGTTTTGCACAAGAAGATAGACGCTGAAGATCATTTTCCAGGTTTTCGGGCTTCCCTTGGATTGCCCTTCTGGGACTAAAATGCTTTTGTTCTTAGTTGTTCTTGAATTAATGGCTCCCTAGTGACTGGTTCTGTACTTATTTTACTGTTGACAAAAAAAAATCATTTTACCTTCATCAAATAGTATGACGTTTTTTTTTTTTTTTTTTTTTCTCCCTGGAAACAAATAGTATGAAAGCAAAATTAATATACACGGTCAATTCAAAATTTAAAAATAATTATAATAATATGGATATTGATAATGATTGATGACCTAATATCCTCTTGTCCATTTTATATTCTTTTCAGTTTGGTACTTGACTTTGGAATCACCTTTACATTTGTTTATATTGAAACTTTATTGGGTAAGAAAGCTCCACGATAGAAAAGTCAACCTTTCTCATTCCTAAAAAACTTCAATAGAAAAAAGAAAATTAAAAAAAAAAAAAAAAAAAAAAAAAAAAAAAAAAACAGAGAGAGTGAAAAGAAATTAAAAAAGAAAAAGAAGGGGAACATAGAATAGCCTCTCAGTAACTACTTGTACTTTGATTCCCTCTCATACAACTATACACGATCAATGAAGCTCATCGAAAATCATTTTATTTTTCTCTCTTATCTGCTTCATCAATTCCTTAGCAGCTGATGACACATTAAAACCAAACCAGACTCTCCTAGACATCTGCCAAACTCTAATCTCCACAGGGGAAAAGTTCGAATTAGGCTTTTTCAGCCCACCGAATTCCAAGAACCGCTATGTGTATAAATTATTCAACTTCATTATTTTTTAATTTAATCTAAATTTTAATATAATAAAATGATTTAACATGTTTATATTGTATTACTAGAATGATTTAACCTCGATTTTGAACGCGCCGATGGTATACTTAGGTCTGTGGTCGACAGGAAGACTGCAAAATGTTATAAGGATTGGAAAAGCGACCTCCGTGACTATTTTAAAGATCTTGGTGGTTCACAAAATGAGAGTGCAGTTAGGGCCCACCCTCCCAAAAACCTCAGGAATCTAGATCATTGGGGTCGTTGCTGTGATAGATTCATGTCCGACAAGTTTCAAGTAATTAAATCTCTTTTGTATGTTGTTTTATTATATATAATAAAGGTTAATTTTACATACGCTGAATGTAATCATAAATAGAAAAATTCGGGGATCAATAACTTAATCGTAGCAACCAAAAGTGGTCGAGTTTTCATGGTCGGCTGTCGTACTCCCAACATCGCGAGAAGAAAGTAAGTATTTATTAATAATTTATTCAATATAAATGTTAATTTGGTAATCGATTACACTATATTCATATACATTTAAACTACTATACAGTCTACCACATGGACTCAACAGCCGATGTCTGTCATCGATAACTGGGGGGACATGCATCATCATGGGGAAACTTGGGTTAATCCCCAAGCTGAGCAGACTTTTGTAAGTATAGTCGTAATGTTTAATTATATTTTTTTATTTAAATCGCATTATGTATTTAATTATTTTTCTTATAATATTTGTAGCATCGAATGGAGGGAGAAAGAGAAACGCAGATCCAGATGCAGTTTGCTACTTCTGGATCATCCGCAGCAGGAACGGTTAATGAGGAGGATATTATGGAGCAATTTTTGGGCACCTGCAGAGGACACAAGACTGGAGTGGGTCGCACACTCCCACAAAAATTTTATCGAGGGGATGCGTCTTCATCTGGCTCACGCTCAGCAAGATCTTCTATGACATGTTCTGACCCAAACGTAGAAGAATACTTGCAACAGAGTTACCAGCAAAACCTCCAGTTGTACGAGAGCGTCAGAATGATGCATGATTTCATCACTCAAATGCACCCCAACATGAGTTTTCCAGCGGTTACTCCTCCTGTGTTGTATGTCCGTTCAGGTCATCTGCCTCTGAATCCTTCTGATGATAACGACGATGATTCTAGTGATGCTGCTAATTTAGGAGATTAGATTTTTATTAACATAACAATTTATATTTCCGCACATTTCAACTATAATTACATTTTTATTTTATTTTATTAATTACTTTTTACAATAATAATTTTTATTTATATTTTATATTATTTATTTCCTTTTATTTAATTTATTATTATTATTATTATTATATCATGAATTATATTTAATAATGGGTTTAAATATATAGTAATATACAACATTAATTAGTAAAATAATAATAAATAAATAAAATATTAAAATATTATTTGCGACGACAAATGTGGTCGCAAAAAATATAAGCCACGTCAGCTAAATCTGCATCTTTTGCGACGATAGAATTTGAAAAATGTCATTGCAAAAAGTCAATGCCATGTCATCTTAACGATGTAACCGACGAAATAATTGCAGCGACTCATTTGCGACGATTGTCGTCGCAAATATAATTGCGATGACTGCTTGTCGTCGTAGAAATTGTTTTTGCTACGAATCAATTACGGCGACAGGTTTGCGACGATAAGTGGTCGCTAAAACTTCATTTGCGACGACTTTGCATTTGTTGCAACGACTTTTTGTCGTCACTAATAGCCCTGTTTCTTGTAGTGTTAAATTAACACTTCTTATGAACCTTATATAGTTGTCCAAGCATTATGGGCTTCATTTCTCTATTTTGCTTGGATGTAGTGGTTATATGTCTCCAGAAGATGGGCACTTTTCAGTTAAATCTGATGTTTTAACTTTAGTGTCATAATTTTAGAGATAGTGACTGGGAAGAAGAACAAAGAGTTTGAACATCTTGATCATAGCCTCAATCTTCTAGGACATGTGAGTTGTGACTATTAGTTAATTTTCATTTGTTCCTTACTATACCTTTATAATTTTCAATCCTCACTCTCTTATAAAAGGTGGATCCTACATGAGTCCCACAAGTATTGGGGTCCACTCTCTCGCAGGGAGTGTGGAGATATATTCCTATAGAGTTATGCAACATTTTTCTTTTAACTATGACTACAACAATTTTCTCTGTTTTGTGTTAGAGCTAGTGAAGCATCTAGGGGGAGTTTAGTCGTCAGATTTCACCAATGTAGATTGGTCACTTTTTTGTCGTCGTTGTTTTCCAATGCAAGGATTAATTTATCTAACCATACAAAAGCTTGCCAAATAACTCTGAAAAAGTCTTAAGGAAAATTGTTCACATATTTTCATTGATCACGTTGATAAATTTGGTTGGAGACGTGATTTTCCTTATGTGTTCGTCTTAGACTTTTTCAACGGATGGCACTATTCCTAGCTCGCAAGTGTTTCATAGCTTTTCCTTCCTAGGGCGTGATAATGTACTCTGTGTCAAAATAACTAAAATTACTGAAAAAATTTTAAAATTAAATAATGTAATTTACGTATTTAAGTTAATGATTTTTTTTTTAAATATCATGTTATATTTTCTGATTGAAGAATTTATGGAATTAATATCAGTATTCTAAAATTTTGTAGTAAATTTTATGTTAAGATCATGTTTTATGATCAAGTAAATACGGTTGATAATTCTCACCGCAGTTTTAGGCGGAAGGAAATTCAATCCATGAATAGCTTGAGAATTTTAATTATAAGAATTTTTTAGCATAGTACGATATTAGTAGCATGTCGAGAAATGCTCTGACATTTGAGAAATCCTTAATTGCCGAACAATTAAATTGAAGTCACGCGAGTACCAAAAAATGCTATCTAAGCTCAAGAATAGAGACCGTTGGTAACAGTGTCATTCGAAGATATAATACATAAAAAGTGATGTCTAGATTTTAAGTAGTTTAGAAATAAATTTTTAAGACTTGAAACAATGCGAAAGTTTTTCGCGATTAAGAATTTAATTCGAAATTGAATTATTCAGGGATTAGTATCAGACTGTAAATTTTCTAATTAACTTAGCTTAAGCCACTTAATCAAGAGCTAAATCAAGATTAGGAAAAAGTCTATAAGTAGAACCTAAATAAACCAAGCACCACTTTTCTCCCATTTGCTCTCATTATTGTCTCTTAGTCCCACACAAAATGGCCCCTCTAGTCCTCAAATTTTCTTCCACTCTTCTAATTCCAAGACATTAGCAAACCTTAGAGGAAGAAGAAGGTGATCAGAGAGGCTAGGAGGAGTCAATTTATATTGGTCTTTAAGGGTAAACCCTTAACCTCTCCTTCCTTTTTAGTAAAGTTTAAGTTTGAGAATCCATTAATGTAATTTGTGGTTCTTGAAGAAATAGTTTGTAATAAGGGTGTGTGACTTTTATTGTAGTTTTGTATGTTTTGAGGTTATCTTGATTGGTTATGTATGGTATGTTTATATTTAGCAAAAGCTTTTTCGTGATTAAGTTAATTTCCGGTTACTTTAAACCTGTAAACGAGCATTATAGAGTGAGATTTTTCAGTTACCTTAAGTTTAAACTTGTAATTCTCGATGTTTAGAACATTTTTCTGTGATTGTGAAAAAACTCAATTTTAACCCTAAATACAAGTTTTAAGTCGTTTTTCAAAACATTGCAAAGCTGTCCAAAATTGCTTAAAAAACTGGGCAGCAACTGTTTGCAGCAAAACGGGCCCATTAGAGGTCTTGGTACCTTAGACTCTCAATGAGATTATTTGAGTGTTAATCTCTTCCCGTACTCACAACAACCTAGACTATGTTTCTCAATTTCAGACTATAAAATCAATCTCTCCTGAGCATCAAAATCACAATCTAAAATTATCTAACTCATTGGCCACATAAATTAGAAACTTTAAGCATAAAAAAACATAAACAAATTAAGATGGAATTTATCTAACAATTGACAAGATAATCAAAACACAGTTCAAATAAAGATACATCAAGCCCTAGAATAATAATCTAGCTCAACATAGTGGAATCCATAACCATAATCACAAATTCAAGAAGAAAAACTAAAAAAAAAAAAAAAACTATAAAGAAAAGGGAGAAGGAAGAGAAAACTCTTGTGGAGATGAGCTTCAAGTCTTCAAATCTTCAAAAATCTCTCCCAAGCATTCTTCAAGAATCTCCAACTCCAAGCTACTCTCTCTAGGAACTTTTGTGCCTCTTATCCTCTCCAAGTTGGGAACTAGAGTTTTTTTTTTTTACTTAAGTATGCTTAAACATGGGGAAAATCTCAATCAAACTCATCCAAGGGTCCAAAATTAGCCATCCATATTGATCAAGAGCTGAAAAATGGCACAAATTTTGTCAACAACACGCAAGAGGGTGCGGCTGTAATGACTGAGAAAATCCCAGACCTTAAATAATACAATTTATGTATTTAAGCCAAGGATTTTCTTAGACAAATATTACGTGACTGAAGGATTTATGGAATTAATATATGTATTCCTAAATTCTGTAGCAGATTTCATGTTAAGTTCATGTTTTCGATCAAGTAAATTCGATCGATAAATTCTCGTCGTACTTTAAGGCGGAATAATTTTCAGTACAAGTATAGTTTGAGAATCTTAATTTCAAGAATCTTCAAACACAACATGATGTTAGCAGCGTATAAAAAAAAAGCACTAACATTTTAAAAGAAGAGAAAATCCTTAATTGCCAGACAGCTAGGTTAAAGTCAGAAGATAAATACCCATAGTAGAAGGGTACAATGTGAGCTCGGGATTTGACACCGTCAGAAACAGCGTCATTCCCGAGATTTAATGCAGAAAAGTTAAATTTAGAATTTATTCAGTCTAGAATTAATTTCAAGACTTGAAACAGTTTAAGATATTACGCGAGTGAGAATTTAATGTGATCCCTAAGTAGTCGGGAATTAATATTAAATTGTAAATAAGCAGTTGAAAAGGAATCGTCAGAAACTAGAATTTCCTGTCGGCTAAGTTACTTACCTACAGTCAGTATAATTTTTAGCAGTTTCAACAGAAACTTAATGTAATGATTGAGAAAATTCCAGACCTTAAATAATACAATTCATGTATTTTTAAGCCAAGGATTTTCTTAGAAAATATTATGTTATATTGTGAATGGAGGATTTATGGAATTAATATATGTATTCCTAAATTCT
>NW_010367900.1:0-1161 GCF_000414095.1 Morus notabilis | reverse complement strand
GTAAGTAGGAATCTCGCCTACAGTATGAATAGATTTTTAAAGAAAAAGTTACACATGTTATATATGCATGTTTATGCTTTAAGTATTGTATGCGATGCTATGTCATGCTGCATACACATAAACATCGCACATGAATTATATGTGTTTGAGTTAATTTAATATTATGTATACTATGCTAGATCATACTGCATACACTTAAGCAGTGCACATGAAGTATATGTATTTGCGTACATTCTATGTTATAGTATGCTTTGCTATGTCATGTTGCATACACCTTAATAAGTCAAGAGGAACTTATAAGAATAATTATCAGTTGAGTGCCGTACCAGCCTCCACAAGGGAGGTAACTCATGCTCCACAAGGGAGAAAAAGAAAATAACAATAATGTCCTCCGACTCAAGGGAGGCATTCCAGTTATAATCACGGTGTCGATGGGGACCTTGCAAACCCTCACGTTCCGATGATTGCGCGCAAGTGGTACGCGAGCACTCAGGCACTCGATTAGTAATAACCAAGAATATTCTAAGATTTAAGTATTATTATGAGTGTAGAATTATAGAATTATGGAATAATCCCATGATTCAATATGTAGTATTACATTTGTACTACGTAGTACCCCCAGAAACCACAAGGATGAACATTCAAATCCAAATTATATGAAAGTAGTACATCACACTCACAGTTAGAGAGTTTTCACACAGTTGTATCCAAAGGATATTACGATAACCCAGGACCAAGATCAGATAGATCTAATAATGGAGTCTCAGCCGAATCAAGGATAGAAATGTATAGTCTAAGTCGATGTCAAGTTAAAAATAGTTTCGAGATCAATCATATGTATGTTAAGGAAACTGAGGTTGTAGCTAACAATCCTCGTTTTGAGTATTTAAGTTTTAGAACGTTGCAACAGAGCATGCAACAAATAAATAAATTTTAAACATGACGATTTAAATGATTGATTTTAAAAGGGCTTTAAGATGTACTTGAATTTAAGATTTCTCATGAAATCCGTTTTAAAGTCAAAATTAAATGGCCCGATTGAATTGGCTAGTTTTAGAAAGGCTTGTAAAGAGTATTTGAAATAAGAGTTCAAATGCTGCTCTGTTTGAAAAACATTTTTAGAACGTTTTATCTTAACTGAAATTAAGAAAAGCTTTAAGA
>NW_010367899.1:92247-95071 GCF_000414095.1 Morus notabilis | reverse complement strand
TTTTTTTTTTTTTAAATATAAGTAACAAAATTATAGTAATCAAACTTGTTTTTTATTTTTTGCATTAAAAAACATAAAGGAAAACGGCATTTACCAAACATGTTTTTGTTTTAAACAAATAACAAAAATATAGACTAGAAAAACAAACGTTTTTGTTTTTGTTTTGTTTTTTTTCTTTTTTTTTAAAAGAAAAACCAAAAAAAAGTTACCAAACGGCAAACGGAGCATAACTGTCGAAATCACATTCGAACTCGGACAAATGGCTATAAACTGTTATACATGTTCCGGCATCGACTAGTTATGGCCAATGATCAAGACAAGAGAACTACTGTATAAAATATTTATCATGTCAGCTCATTTTCATGATCTTTCATGATCTCCCATTATGTGATCCATTACGATTAGTGGAACATCATACGAATGGTTTTTATGTGCACCGGCCTAAATTGATGGAAAATCTATTGAAGATTTCGCATAATTACAACAAAAAAAAAAAAAAAAAAAACTATCAATTGAAAGTATTGCGACTGTATGAAGATCATCTTTGACGTCCTTCGAGTACATCCATAAGGTATATCTGGCTATATGGAATTATATATATATATATATATAGAGAACAATATATTCTAATTTTCTTTCCTCCTATTTTCTTTCTAGCAGCTTATTAAGCCTCCAAATGGCAAGCAGAGATTCAAAATGTGTTGCAGAGAAATTACAAGCAACATTTTATTCAATAAGCAATATATTTATTGGAAGTCTATAGAATTAGTACTAAGCGCAATTCCAATTTTTAATCCACTAAATGCATGACATAAATGATAGAGCTTGTTGCATAATCTAGCCGTTAGATTGTGCATTGGTGTGTTGATTATGTCACAATATTGTTATATCTAATCATCTATTGTGCTAAACTACCACTTCGGCGTCATATCAGTTCATCTCCGGAATTGATAAATAAGTTGACGTCTTTAGAGTCATAATTTATTAAACAATTTGCAAAGTCAACTAGTACGAAATTACCAACTTGCACCTTTTTTATTTATTTATTATTTGAGTAAACCAAGTTGATGTAATTGGTCGCGTACACATGAGTGTGTTCCAAAATATAGATATAACGGCACATATATAAAAAGTAGATTTGCATATTAAGAAATATGTGTGTGTGTGCACGAGATACATAATAATTAGACTTACAAGAATTGAATTAACCTTAATCATTTTGTGAGAAAATTCAAAAAGTATCTCCTTAGTTTTGTCTAAATACAATTTTCACTCCCGGATTTTTTAAAATTCAAAAAGCATTCCTTGTGCTTTTTAACCCATACAAAAAGTATCTATTCTTTTAACCTTTTAAGTTTAATTTTTTTAAAATGACCAAAATATCTTTAGATATTTCATATGTTGTTCGAATTTATGTTGGGCTATATCAACTTCCAAACAACCTTCTTAGATTTTCTTTTCTTTTTTGAAGTAAACCTTTTAGAAATTTACAGCTTGAACTTTTTTTTTTTTTTTTTTTTTTTTTGCTTTTTTTCATTTTAATAAGAAAATGAAATCTTTTTTGAAAAGAAGATATAATTTTTTTTTTGAAATTCTATTTGACAAAATATGACGAGTTTATTTACCAATTTAGGTGAAAGTGTATGTTGTAGTGCATATAAAAAAAAAAAATCTAAGAGGTGCATTTGGAAGCTGATATAGTCCAAAATCTGACTAGTATATGAAAAATTTAAGAACAATTTTACCATTTTAAAAAAAACCATAAAAATTAAAAGAAGAGATACTTTTTATCTATTTTTAAAAACGCAGGAAATACTTTTTAGACTTTATAAAATTTAAAAATAAAAGTTGTATTTAAGCAAAATTGGGGAGATACTTTTTGGATTTTCTCTCATTTTGTTTATAGAAAAAGGGCAAGCCGCGTGCGTGAAGGGAGGGAAACATATAAGTTTGAAAAAAGAAATAATTAATAATAATGGTTTTTTTTTAATCTGATAAGAATGGTCAGAAGTGGTTCAATTAGCAGTTCAAGGGCAATTAATTAGGAAATATTATGTTCACTCGATGAGCACGAAAAAAAAAAATCATCGCCGAAATTACATTCAAACTTCAATAATATTTCTTCCATCTAACACTACACTAGTCCCATTAATAATCACTTTGGTATTCAAAGTCCCCGACAAGATCTTGTGGAGAAAGATTTACTCTCTTTGAAAGAAGCTCATTGCCTCTAAATATTTCTCAACAAAACCGCGACGTTTAGTTCATAAATTCAGAATTATTATCGGTTTATGTGTATTTTTTGTAAGAAAAATACTGTAACAAATCACGAACCATGATCTGAACCATGACACATATCTTTGCTCCAAACGCACCCTTAATTTCTCATTCATACATGATAAATGATTATATTGCCTCAAACCAAGAAAAATTTATTTTTATCTTAATTAACATGTTCAATATTATCCATTACTTCTTTACTAAAAAATATAAGAATATCACACACGAACAGACACATAATATCATGTTACTATACGGACAATATTCGTTTTCCAAATTTTTGTCATTACCATGTCAATTTTTTTTTTTTGATAAACATGTCACAATTTTTATAACATTATTTGGTATTTCACCAAATGAACTGCTAAATTATGTTGCTATAATTGGATCCTCATTCCTCAGTACTTCTAAAATTTTTGTGTGTCTAGCTAGCCTAGTAATTGATTGCTTAATATTGAAACCAGGACAAGTGTCCATATGGGAAAATACAGACACTTATATAAGTTATATTGCACTCAAATATTGAAAATTCATTTTCTTTCCC
>NW_010367899.1:22215-92236 GCF_000414095.1 Morus notabilis | reverse complement strand
CTTTCCCTAATTTCTTTCTAAAATTTTAATTATACCCAACTTTTTAAGGAAAAAATAAATAATTGAAATATGTAAACATGCTCCTAATCAATAAAATTACTCTCTTTCTTCCATTTGCACTCCGCCATTGACGATCAAGATCAAACCGCGCGCATAAATATACGTTACTTTTTTTATATTTTTTTGCTCCGAATATTTCAAGCTTTAAAAAAAACAAAAACAAAACAAAACAGTGCCCGCTTTGTATTACAAACATCTGACTATTTTACTTTTTTTTTTCCCCTCCTTATTCTGTTTCTGAGCACCATGTCTTGAAGTGTCTGTTTCGAAACATCTGTCCCAAATAGGTTTCAAGAACTTCCTAAAATTCAAACATTCCCATATATCCCAAATTCCTAATGACTAGCTAGAAGACAAATGACAGTAGGTGGGACTTGGGAGAAAAGAGAGGGAAAATTCAAGACATGAAGGTCCATCACTGAGGCAACTAACATGATGGTGGAGTTGTCACAATGTCATGCAGCTAAAAGAAGTTCAGCGAATATATATATATATATATATATATATATATATGATAGGGCAAATATAAATATATCCCATGAAACTGATAGACCCAACGAGGTTGGATCAATGCAACAAACTGCACTAATTAAAACAACGTCACGCTTAGGACAAATACAGTTCATTCCTCTTATTATCCACTTTAAAAATAAAGGCAGCTTCTTTTTTACAAATTTCTTTTTTTTTGCCTTTTTCTCTCATGGTCTGTTTTGATCATTATTTTGCCATATGCTTGGTGGGTCTTTATTGGGGATTTATATCAGAGTAATAAATGGGGGGCAAGCACAATCTGGACTTGATTTTGGTTTTGGATTTTCGTAGACTAGGCCCGGCCTCGGTGGCAAATAATATCACAAGCTACACTTTGTTCACTCTCTGAATGGGAAAACAATGCTGCTGAATCTGGCCAATTTAGGTTTCATCCTAACACACAAGAATGGGTCCTAATTTTACTAGAATTGGGAAACTCCTATATATAGAGCCCTTCTATCAACTTCTACTTCGACAAATGGAGCCCAAATCATGTCACTTCTTGTCACCAATATTCTTCCTCCTTCTCTTTGTGACCTTTGCTTTATAAATAATATTTTAAATTATTATATTTATTAATACATACTTTAGCATATTGTAGATTGGCTTGGCCTCTACAAAACTCCTAAAAGATCATCATGACTCACCCAATATTATCATGGAACAAACTGCACTAATTAAAACAACGTCACGCTTAGGACAAATACAGTTCATTCCTCTTATTATCCACTTTAAAAATAAAGGCAGCTTCTTTTTTACAAATTTCTTTTTTTTTGCCTTTTTCTCTCATGGTCTGTTTTGATCATTATTTTGCCATATGCTTGGTGGGTCTTTATTGGGGATTTATATCAGAGTAATAAATGGGGGGCAAGCACAATCTGGACTTGATTTTGGTTTTGGATTTTCGTAGACTAGGCCCGGCCTCGGTGGCAAATAATATCACAAGCTACACTTTGTTCACTCTCTGAATGGGAAAACAATGCTGCTGAATCTGGCCAATTTAGGTTTCATCCTAACACACAAGAATGGGTCCTAATTTTACTAGAATTGGGAAACTCCTATATATAGAGCCCTTCTATCAACTTCTACTTCGACAAATGGAGCCCAAATCATGTCACTTCTTGTCACCAATATTCTTCCTCCTTCTCTTTGTGACCTTTGCTTTATAAATAATATTTTAAATTATTATATTTATTAATACATACTTTAGCATATTGTAGATTGGCTTGGCCTCTACAAAACTCCTAAAAGATCATCATGACTCACCCAATATTATCATGGTTTTTTTTTTCTTTTTTTTTCTTCTAAAAATGAGATTAATTATAATATGCATGCGGCCTGCAAATTAATAGACTTAATTTGTGGCTTGGGACTGCCTATATTCTACACCATAAAATAAACTAAATTATACCCTGTTTAATGAAACATATTACAAGTGTTTTTCTTGCACTGAATTTTGGTATATATAGATCTATATAAATGTATATAGTGTATCATATTGCATTATATATATAGGAATATATATATATATATATATATATATATGGGGCCGGCAACAAATCATGCTGCGAACTAACTAGAATGCAACTAGAGTATGTCACATCCTAAGAAAAGTGTTAAGTGAGTGAAAAAGAATAAAATTAAAAGTCTTTGAGAATGTGGTTTGATGTTGCATGAACAGGCTAGAAGGACAAAGACCACCGTCCCATGTCGAGTTCGTGCAATGCCACCAATATTATGTCATGACTTGGGGGATTTTGAATTTTTGAGACAAGTCTAGGTCATGTTAGTAGAAACCAATATCCTTTTCTTCCCCATTATATATATATATATATATTTTATTGTACTTTAAAGTGAGATGGATGTCTTGTCTAACTTGTATACTCGGAAAGCATTTTAAACGGTCGGCAATCTTCTATTGGATGATTATATTTTGCGTTATATGTGGGGATGCAAAATATATATATATATATTTGTATGATCATATATATGATATTTGATTCAAGAAAATGACCATATATAAAAATATCCGAATTATGAACATATATAGGTTATAATTTCATCTTATTTGGCTATTTATAAGTTTAAGCATACTTGTACTGATCTTAATTCAGAGAGATTTTTTGGGAGACTTTGAATAGATCGCAGTACGTATTATTTGATAATGATCGGCAGGCCGTACTACTCTTCAGTGAAATGTACCAAATCAGTGACAAACTCAGGGCTCTGAAAAAATTTACTGTTCCGCAAAAAGACAAATTTAATTTCTGCAACTTGTCAAACGTTACTCCTATATGCGTAGATAATTTGTCAATAATATCGTATTTGGAATTACATTACATAATGATGACCACGTTGAACTTTTTTACCTGTATCAATACACTCTTATATATGTATATTTTCCAGCTTAATTCATTGGGCAGTTTTAGCTCATAAGCATACAGTTATTTTGGTGATTAGAGAGTACGTAGGAGTATGTGGAATGAGTGAGGGGTGTTTGCTTGTTGAAGAAAATAAAATTAGAAAAATAATTTTTCGTGGAAATTGGACTTTTTAAGAAGTTAGAGTTTCCATCTTAAAAGGTCAACATATTAAGTGTAGTGGTCCAATATCTTTATGAGTTGATGGTATATTCATGTGTTTGAACAATGTGAGTCTCGGATTTATTTTTACTCTTTACAATTTATTGTCAAAAAATAGCTTCCAAAATAGCATGTGCATGGTGGACAAAACGTATTATGTGCATATATATATATATACATATGCATTATCCAGACATTATATATACATATAACAAGAGGGTATCTTCATGTCTTAATTAGTGTAATTTAAGTAATTAAATCATGAATTTTCTGGATAATGACATATTTTGTAATGAAAAATTTATGGAATAAATAATATTATTCCAAAATTCTATATATAAAATTTTATGTTATGACTCGGTCGACAATCTTCACTGCGAATTAAGACGCGAGAAATTTTCGATTCAACTATGACTCGTAATTCTATTCATAAGAATTCCCGAGTACTATACAGTGTTAGCAATGCTCTGAGAAACACTCTAACATTTAAAGAAATCTTTAATTACCAATTAATAAAATCGGAGTTACATGAGTCACGTTTTCGGTAAAACCGTAACGTCGGGCTCAGAAATCAACATGGTCGGTTACCATATTTTACCGAGAGTTTAAGACAAGCATGTTGAACTTAGATTTTAAGTTATTTTAAGACATATTTTAAAATAAAAAAACAGCCCGAATAATCTATGCGATTTTAAATCTAAACCGGTATTAATTTCTACCGAATATAGTGTAGGACTGTGTTTTAAACAGTGTACTGAAAATCACTAGAAAATATTTGTCCTATAAACTGATCCAAAAATTAATGTCAGTATAAGTTTGATTTGACGATAGATGACTTTAGTGGGAGATAAGGATGTAACTTGATTTGACCTTGAGTTGAAAGGTGTCATAAGTCATCATTAAGGAGATTTCTCTCTCTCTCTTTCTCTCTTAATCTTGGGCAGCCCATAATTAGCATGGTTAATTAAAATTTTTGTCTAATTAGTGAGGCTAAGAAGCCTAAGAATTATGGTTAAGTATAATTAAACAATTGTCTATAAATACCACCATTTAAAGTTGAGTTCATTTTACCATTTTCCTCTTTTTTTTGCACTCTTTCTCTCTTTTCACCTCTCTTGGCCATACCTCACAACTCACAAACCCTCTCTCTCAAAATTTTTCACCTCTCTCACACAAAGGAGACTTCAAACCACAATCTAGAAGAAGGAGAAGAAATTTGTGTAGGAATTCCTAGCACATTCAAGGGTAAAGATCAAAACATTTCTCATTTAATTTTCTTTGTTCAAAGTTCCAACTCTTCTTAAAAGTTGAATCTTTATAGGAATCTCTCACTTTGGTGGTCAAAACCCTTCCTCTCCTAAGTCTTGTGGTAAGACTTTTCAAAACTTATCTTGATCCTTTAACTTTAAGAATAAAGTTTGGATTGTTTATAAAATTATGTTTATGTGTGTTAAAAGGTTAGATCTTCGCATGCATGGGATTTTTAATGCTAGATCTATATTTTGAAATTGTATTTCATGTTTTAAGGTTGTTGTTTTGTGTGTTTGGAATAAGTTCTAAACTTTTTATGTTAACCTTAAGAGGATAAAGATGAAAAAAATTTAAGTTGGTAAGCTTTATTTTCGGATAAAATTTTTTAGTCCACTTTGACTTAAAATTCTGAGTTGTTAGAGTCCAAATTGAGAAAAATGCTATTTCACAAAATTTATAAATCTTGATGTACTAAACATTTCTTTGTGATTGAGAAAAATCTCAATTCTGCACCTAAAATGTATTTTCAGACGTTTTTCTAAAACTGCCCAGAATTTCATCAAAACTATCCAAAGCTCAACTTGAACTAGTTTCTATTTTGCTGTTTTTGGACCCTTTAGAGGGCAATTTTGGGATTTTTGAGACATAAATTTTAAAGTTTTTGACGTTACGAATAAATCTTTGTGACTATGAAAAATCACAGTTCCGACTCTAGGACGTTTTCAAAAACTGCGCGAAATAATATTTGTGCTCCCACTATTTTTATGATTTCGGTCCTTTCTGAGGCCGAACCTCATTTTCTGTGAAACACAAAACTTTTAGATCACATTAAGATGAAATAATAAGTTTTAAAAGTGTTACAAACTTATGGTTATTTTTTAAAAAATAATCACTAAGTGCCTACCGGGCTCAATTCTTAGTAATCGACGATATTACTAGCGGTAAAATGAGATTTACTAATGATTTTAAAATAAGATTTGGATTGAGAATTTTTAACACTAAGTACGGGCCCAACACCCGTACTAAGACAACCCCAACTTTTCAAGCCTAAGTTAGACACACTAGTATAAAAGACCGTTGTAGACATGTTTGAGACTAATGGGCCTTAATACAAATTTTGGACCCAATCTAAGAAATAATATGAAATAGTAACTTAGATAAATAAGTTATTAACGTAGGACTGATTAGCAAAGGCAATTAAGAAAAAGTATATGATAAGGATTTATTAAAATAATCCTTGTAATGTGAAAGAAGTTAAATGATTCCTATTTAAAAATGAAATATTTCTAAGTATAGGAATGAATTCCTAAATAGACTAGCCTATAATGAGTCAAACTCACACTTTCAGTGAGTTTTCTTTATAGAACACAACAGTAGAAGTTAAACTCGGTGAGTAATGTAATATAATCAACCTTGGCTGATAGCAGGTAAGTGAGAATCCTGCCTACAATATGAATACGTTTTAAAGTGAAATACTATACATGTCTTATATACATGTTTATGTTCTATGATAGAGAATGTCATGTCATGTCATGTAACATGCTCACCAATGAAATTAATGAGAGTAGATAAAAGTTGAGTGTCGTACCAACCTCTCGAGATTGGGGGGCTTATGTTCAGGAAAAAAATGATAAAATGATTTATGGTCACGGTGTAGTTGGGAACCTTGCAAACCCTCTCTACCCGCTGATCGCGTGCAATTGGTACGAACACTCGGGCCCATAAGAATTAATAAGTCATGTTCATAAAAGAGCATAATTGGTACATGCATTACTGTTATGCTTTAAGTACTCTGGTTTTAGTTAGCGAGACTTAAATTCTTACTTACTGAGTATAAACTCACCCTTAATATGTATTTATACTGTAGGAAAACAACAAATGAAAAGTGAATGATGGACAGTGCGCAACAATAGACGAGCAATGTGGAGAATGAGAAATGGATATCGCTTGCATTTTATTCCGCAATATGTTTTACTATAATAAGACCTTTTTAATTATATGTATGTAGTATGGTTTTAAGAAGACCGAGACTTCACTTATAATTTAAAAGTTAATGTATGATCTTTTGAAAAAAAAAAATTTCTGTAAATTTCACTTTAATTATTAAAAGTATTTTAAACGAATTCATAATGGTAAGTTTAAGAGATGGCTTCCTAGGTTGGGTTGTCACACTTCACCTTCATAAAAATGATATTTATGATATTTTTATTTTGACCACAAATGAGCCATGGAACGCCAAGCACAAAAGAATACGAGCACCTGGAGTAACCGGAGCAACTGGACTGGAGCAATCCAAGCACCAATATTTCTCCGCCCAAGACAATTCAATGGTGATTGCTCTAAGACATTCCAACATTCGGATCAGTTGATTCATATGAAGACTAATTATAAGTTACAACTCTTGAATGAGATTGGTTTCATTGTATTAAAGAGAGACTAAACAATCGGATATTTTATGGGAGAATTAAACTCCTTTATCCTAATTATATTATAAATTTTATGTAAATTAGAGGAAAGATTACGCGCTCAATTTTCTATACGAAAGCCTTGAGTAGCCGTTATTTGCTCTTGTTTTTACTTGTTTATAGTTTGCAAGCTGGTTCTTATCAGTTTATAAGTGTTCACCCAAAATTCTTTGCATCATGGTTCGTTTAAGAATCCCAATTTCTTAATATTGATATGATATTAGACGAAATTCTGCTCGTGTAAACATCCACACCCATAGAAACATAGGTATCATGTAGTGCGTGTATACCATATATGTGAGCATGTATGGACGTGCACGTTCCAATATTTTTACATATAGATACAAAGTGAAATTGTTTGACGAAAATTAATACTAAATAGAACAAATCTATCTATATCTATAATCTATCTATAACATTTATAGAAGTGAGCATAGTTTTTGTACTTCAACCTACTTTTAAATCAATCTAATAGTTTAAAATTGATTTTTTTTTTACTTAATTTTAAAAAGTGGCTTAGATTAGCATACATGGCTTCTTTGATGTGAAGAAAAATGAGAGAGAAGAATTACACTTTATAAGGTATGGAAAGTGAGGGAGAGAAGAATTACATTTTATAAGTATATGGCTGTAATTATATTTGTATTCAGATGATGTGAGACTTGATGAGTGAGTTTTACTCACTCATTTAGTATCGTTTTACACTTAATATCTAGTTGGTTTTTAAGGTTTTTGTTAGTTTTTATGTGTATTTTTGTTCTTTGTTTGAAGGTTAGGTGAAAGTCTATGATTTGGAAGGTTTTGGACAACTTTTGGTGGAAAAAGACAGCAAACATAGCGCTTAGGCGCCAATTTGTAGCGTTTTGAAGCTCAGTTTTACGGAATTAGGGCATTTGGGCAGAATGGGTAGCGTTTTGGCGCCCATGACAACGTTTTGGCGCCCATGATTTCTCACAGACAGCGCCGCAGAGCTAGGAGCTCAGCACCGCGGTGCTATGACGCGAGAAAAGACGCGTTTTGAAGGCCAATCGTGAGAAAACTTACTTGTTTTGACCCTAATGCTTGAAAACCTATAAATAGATGATTCTAGGGCAATAAAAGGGGCTTTTGGACTAGAGAGTGACGGCTGACTTTTGAGAGGAGATTCAAGATGAGAAAGGAGAATTGAGTACAGAGAAGAACAACGGCTAAGATCCGGAGACGGAGATACTTCAATTCAACTCCAAACTAGTTCTTTTTTTTTTCCTTTCCAATGATTAAGACTTTGTTTAGGAATTTATTTTGTTTAGAGATGAACTAATTTCTTTTTCTAGGGCTACGATGTAGCCGGATTATGAATGTTCAGATTCTCTATCTTCTTTTTAAGTAATTGATGTTTAATCCATATATGCTGAGTATTTCAATTTATTCTTAATGCTTGTGATTGTTTGGCCAACTATTACATGATTTTATATTTGATTTGAGACCGAAAGGTGATAATTAAATAAGCTCTTAATTGAAATACCACGAGTTGTTCATAGGATAGAGATATCTATGATGCTTGTGCAGTTCTTTTGAATTTCTTGCACTTAATGATTTTTAATAGGTTTAGAAGTCTGACAGACATGTAGATTTTTTTTGTTGGATTAATATTATTGTTGCTTGAGAAAGAATAATAATTGCTTTAGAGAAATTGCTGTCAGTATAGGATTGAATGTTAATTTTCTTGAATTATGAGAATTTGAACAGGATTAATTTTGGTGAAATCAGAAACCCTAGAGTCTTAATCTATTGAATTTTATTCCATTGTTTAGCGTTGTTTGATTTATTTAATCGTTAGTTTTACTTTACTTAATTTTATAAACTCTCTTTTCGACTATTCAAAAAAAATTAAGGTTAATATAATTTCGGTAATTAGTAAACAACAATCCTCGTGGGACGATATTCTTATTCACTATTATATTACTTGATTGCAATAGCGTATACTTGCGTTACGATTTTTCACAATAAGTTTTTGGCGCCATTTCCGGGGATTATTTTGTTTTTACTGATATCGATACCAAATAACTCTAGTTTTACTTTGGATTTTATTTTGTTATTTATTTTCTTATTCTTGTTTTGTGCTCTACAGGAATTTACTCTACGTGCATGCGAAAGTTTGGGAGCAGTATTCTACTTCCTCTTGACTTAGAAATTGAGCATACTTGTCGAAGAAATAGAAAAGAGAAGAGATAAACTGTCATTCAGTCGCAAGAAACTATGGCTAATCCTGAAGGGGCAATAAATGAGAACAACAACAACAACATACCACTGAACAATCCACCGGTGGTCAATCAGCCAATGGCTTTGCAAGATTATGCATTGCCACCAACCGGTGTTCAATCAGTGATCAGGAGGCCTGCTATTCAGGCGAATAATTTTGAATTGAAGCCGGTGATGTTGCAGATGATTCAAGCGATCCAATTTAATGGATTACCGAATGAGGATCCTAATGCTCACATCACAAATTTTTTAGAGATTTGTGATACTGTCAAATACAATGGAGTTAATGACGAAGCTCTTCACCTTCGTTTGTTTCCTTTCTCTTTGAGGGATAAAGCAAAAAGTTGGTTGAATTCACTGCCGCCAAATTCGATCACTAGTTGGGAAGACTTAGTTCAGAAGTTCCTTTCTAAGTTTTTCCCACCGGCTAAAACAACAAATATGCGCATTGAGATCAACAATTTTGCTCAATATGAAGGTGAAACTCTATATGAAGCATGAGAGAGATATAAGGAGTTACTGCGAAGATGTCCTCATCATGGTCTACCTAAATGGATGCAAGTCCATAATTCTTACAATGGGTTGAGTGACACTACAAGAACTCTAATTGATGCATCTGCAGAAGGAGCTTTAATGAAGAAAACTGAAGATGAAGCATATAAGTTGCTAGAAGATATAGCAACCAATTATTTCCAGTGGCCTAGTGAAAGAAGCATACCAAAGAAGATAGCCGGACTACATGAGATTGATGCCATCACTAATTTGACTGCCCAAATTGCTTCTCTTTCCAAACAATTGTAGGATACTCAATTGATAGCCAATGCCATCCAAACATCCTCTCCAGTGCGTGAATTTTGCAGAGGATCTCACCAAAGTTCTAAATGTCAAGCTGACAACCCTTTTGCACAGGTACAAATGGAGTAAGCTCAATATGTGGGGAATTACAATAGGCAGCAGAACAATCCTTACTCCAACAGGTTTAATTAAGGATGGCGTAATCACCCAAACTTGTCTTGGAGAAACACTTAAAATGTGTTGCAGCCCGAACAGAGTAACCCACCACAAGAGGAAAAGGTGAATCTAGAAGATGCAATGGCTCAATTGGCTACCTCTCACACACAATTTATGAATGAAACCATGACAAATTTCCAGAATCAATCGGCTCAGATCAGAAGCTTGGAGGTGCAAATCGATCAATTGGCTAACATGTTAAATGATCATCAACAAGGTAATTTGCCAAGTACAACAGTGGTGAATCCAATAAAGCAATGCAAGGCCATTACTTTGAGAAGCGAGAAAGAATTAAATACACTCGCAGAGCCTAAGAAGTCTAGCAAAAGTAGTGAAGAGGCTTCGTCACCTAAAGATACTCAATCTTTGAAGAAGAGTGGTGAAATTCCTACAACTCAACAACCTTTGCCGGTGGAGCCATCACAAAGGATCCCGTTTCCTCAACGCCTTCGAAAAAGTAAGCTTGATAAATAATTTTCAAAGTTTCTGGACATCTTTAAGAAATTGCATATAAACATCCCATTCGCCGAAGCTCTTAAACAAATGTTGAGCTGTGTGAAGTTTATGAAAGATATCCTGTCAAACAAAAGGAAACTTAAGGATTATGAAACAGTTGCACTTACTGAAGAGTGCAGTGCCATCTTGTAAAAGAAGTTGCCTCAGAAGCTCAAAGATCTGGGGAGTTTTACCATCCCTTGTTCTATTAGAAATTCTATTTTTGAAAATGCACTATGCGATTTAGGTGCAAGCATTAACTTAATGCCTTTGTCAATTTTTAAAAAACTTGGGCTAGGAGAAGCAAGACCAACTACAGTCTCATTACAATTGGCCGACCGCTCCATCAAACACCCGAGAGGAATTATTGAAGATGTACTCGTCAAGGTTGATAAGTTTATATTTCTGGCCGATTTTATTGTCTTGGATATAAAAGAAGACGAGGAAATTCCCATTATACTTTGGAGACCATTTTTGGCAACCGGTCAGGCTCTCATTGATGTGCAAAAGGGTAAACTTCGCCTAAGAGTACAAGAGGAGGAGGTGATTTTCAATGTATTTAATGTTCCCAAATACCCGTAAGCGAGTGATAGTTATTTTCAAATTGAAACAATTAACACCTTGGTCACTGAGCATCTTGGCCAACCTTAAGAACCTTTGGAAGCTCGTCTAAGTTATCCGGAAACTAGTGCAATAGAAGATCATGAAGCTATGAAGTTTATGGACTGGATGGATTCTTTCGGACCTAACAATCAGAGGTACTTTGAAGCTTTGGGACGAGGCCCATCACACCCTATTCCATCAATTGAGAAACCACAGACGCTTAATGAGATGGATGAGTTCCGTAATGATGCATATGAGAAAGGTAGGATTTACAAGGAGCAAACTAAGGCTTGGCATGACAAGCACATCTTAAGAAAAGAGTTCAAGCCAGGCTAACAAGTATTGCTCTATAATTCAAGGCTGCGCTTATTTCCAGGAAAGCTCAAGTCTAGATGGTCAGGGCCATTTACCGTGGTGAGAGTATTTCCCTATGGAGCAGTTGAAGTCACTCATGATGCAAAGGGAACGTTCAAGGTCAATGGACAACGTTTGATGCCATATATTAATAGTGGCTTTGATCAAAAGAAGACCAACATTCTCCTGAACTTACCATAAGAAGCAAGACGCCAGGCTGATGACGTTAAACCAAGTGCTTCTCGGGAGGCAACCCGAACCTTCTAAAATCTTTTATTTATTTTTATTATTATTATTTTTATTTTATTTTTAGTTTACTAGTTGTGTTTTAAATTGATTGATAGGTTAATAAACAAGTTTAGGGGTTGCTCTAAGAATTTACAATTGAAATGAAGCTCAAGCAGGCATGAAAGCATGGATTTGGCAGCAGCAGTAGCGTTTTGGCGCTCAAAATAGAGTGGTTTGGGCAAAAGTGGCAGAGCACGTAGCGCTTTGGCGCTACCATGGAGCGCCTTGGAGCTGCCTCCAAAAAAAAAAAAAAAATAACCTTGCAACTTCCGTACCTCCTTTTGCACCCAATGAAGACACTGACTGGCAACTACTTAGGAAAGTCCTCTACACTTTCTTGTTTTACTTTTCCATTGAGGACAATGTCAGTTTTAAGTTTGGGGGAGTTAACTATCTTATTTTATGCTATTTTATTTAGTTTATTAAAAAAAAATTTGAGCTTTGGTTCGGTTTGTTTCGCCCCCGGCCGATGATGAGACAACGATTGAACTTAACTATGGCTTCTGGGAGAGAATGAATAATTTGATTTTTTTGTGTGCTTGACTTGTTTGTTGGTTTTGCTCTACTTATGATTTCCTTGTATTATTGAGCACATAACTAAGAGCACTTGACCATTTTGTGAACTTAGAGAAAGTTTTTGTGATTTTTGTGTTTCTTAAGATCTCACCGGACTCTAGAACTTGTTTGATTATCACTCGAGGAGAAATCCCAGGCAATTTATCACTAAGGAAATTATTTAGGCCATTTTTGGATCGTTTGAACCGTTTGAGCTTACCCTGTTATAATAATATCCCTAGTCACCTCTTTGAGCCTGATTAAACTTTTCTTTGTCATCCACATTATTAGCTTAGCCTTTAAATAAATCCTATCATTCACCATTTTCCTTGAGCTTGTTGATTATTCTAGGATGCACGTTGAGTTGTGTTTGGAATTGGGAGGTGTATTGATATTTTGTATAATTTGATTGATGTCTCCACTGAAATTCTATATTTTTCGTATTAATAAAAAAAATGAAAAAAAAGAGAGAGAAAGAAATAAATAGTGGAGACAAGAATGTTGATGGCAAATGGCAGATGTATTGGGATATTGAGTTAGAAGTTCTACAAGAGGGTCCTAGAGTAATTGATGAGTTTAGGAAATTTAAACCCTTATTGATATCCTTTTATCCTACCTTAATCCCTAGCCATTCAATTCAAGCTTAATAAAGTCCTATTGACCCTTGGTGGTTTGTTGACCGACATTAGTGGAGAGTGATAAGAAAAGTAAGCCTATGGAGTTCAAAAAATCAGAGATCTACCTTGATTCACTTAATTACATAAACTCATCTGAGTTGCATTTGGGTATGTGTAATTGATAATTCACGCACACACATAAGGAGTCTTAGGTGGGGGTGAGATTAGCATTCGAGTTGAAATTCTAAACTTTCAAAAAGTTTAAAGTCTTTCTTGAGCTATAACGTATGTGAGATCTCTGAGGCATTTTTTTTTTTGTGAAACAACGCCGGATCAATACTCAAACAAGGTTTCATTTATTTATGTTTCGTATTATTCATTTTTCATTTCTTTTTTAGTTTTCTTTCTTTATTTTTGTTTTGCTCGAGGACTAGCAAAATATTAATTTTGGGAATATTTGATGAGTGAGTTTTATTCACTCATTTAGTATCGTTTTACACTTAATATCTAGTTAGTTTTCGAGGTTTTTGTTAGTTTTTATGTGTGTTTTTATTCTTTGTTTGAAGGTTAGGTGAAAGTCTATGATTTGGAAGGTTTTGGACAACTTTTGGTGGAAAAAGACAGCAAACATAGCGCTTAGGCGCCAATTTGTAGCGTTTTGGCACTCAGTTTTACGGAATCAGGGCATTTGGGCAGAATGGGTAGTGTTTTGGCGCCCATGATTTTTCACAGACAGCGCCGCAGCGCTAGGAGCTCAGCGCCGCGGCGCTACTACGCGAGAGAAGACGCGTTTTGAAGGCCAATCGTGAGAAAACTTACCCGTTTTGACCCTAGTGCTTGAAAACCTATAAATAGATGATTCTAGGGCAATAAAAGGGAACTTTTAGACTGGAGAGTGACGGTTGACTTTTGAGAGGCGATTCATAAGAGAAAGGAGAATTGAGTACGGAGAAGAACAACGGCTAAGATCCGAAGACGCTTCAATTCAACTCCAAACTAGTTCTTTTCTTTCCTTTCTAATGATTAAGACTTTGTTTAGGAATTTATTTTGTTTAGAGATGAACTAATTTCTTTTTCTAGGGCTACATCGTAGCCAGATTATGAATGTTCAGATTCTCTATCTTCTTTTTAAGTAATTGATGTTTAATCCATATATGCTGAGTATTTTAATTTATTCTTAATGCTTGTGATTGTTTGGCCAACTATTACATGATTTTGTATTTGATTTGAGACCGAGAGGTGATAATTAAATAAGCTCTTAATTGAAATACCATGAGTTGTTCATAGGATAGAGATATTTATGATGCTTGTGCAGTTCTTTTGAATTTCTTGCACTTACTGATTTTCAACAGGTTTAGAAGTCTGACAGAGATGTAGATTTTGTTTGTTGGATTAATATTATTGTTGCTTGAGAAAGAATAATAATTGTTTTAGAGAAATTGCTGTCAGTATAGGATTGAATGTTAATTTTCTTGAATTATGAGAATTTGAACAGGCTTAATTTTGGTGAAATTGGAAACCCTAGAGTCTGAATCTATTGAATTTTATTCCATTGCGTAGCGTTGTTTGATTTATTTAATCGTTTTAGTTTTACTTTACTTAATTGTATAAACTCTCTTTTCGACTATTCAAAAAAAATTAGGGTTAATATAATTTCAGTAATTAGTAAACAACAATCTTCGTGGGACGATATTCTTATTCACTATTATATTACTTGATTGCGATAGCGTATACTTGCGTTACGATTTTTCACAACAAGACTCGAGTAATTTACTCTTAACATGCCCCCGCAAGAGGAGTCACCAATATTGTATTTTTTATGGATCAAGTTAGCTCCGTTTGAGCAATGATGCCATATTAGAGTTTGAGGAGAGAAGTGAGAAAGAAAAATTGTACTTTATAAGGTATAAGACTTTTATCTTAAAAAGTTAACCCATTTAAGTGGGGTGACCTAATATTATAAGGTTGTGATTATATTTGTATTTAAATAATGTATGAGTGGAATAGTTTAGCTTTAACACAATATATTCTTATAACTTTTTATAATTATGTGTGATTTCAAAGGGGAAATTATTTTCTTACGTCAAGAATTAATATAATTATTAATTTTACTAAAAAGTTTTTTAAAAAAAGAATATAAAATCATGTGCAAAAGTAAGAAAAGATGATAAAAATTAACACCAATATTATTTTAATTTAATGTTAAAAAATGTAAGATTATACTCATTACTGCACGGACGTGCATCAAAACTAGTATTTAAAGTAGTAGTTTTGGCTGTACGCTTGACAGTACAACATATCCCATTCCCCTCGACGACAGTATGCTCTCGCTCGGTAGAGAACATGTTTCGGTCGTTTTTACTGTTGTTTGAAAAAACGACATGTAGTTTGTTATTAAAAAGTTTGGTATGTCAAATTATCGCTCAAGTGGAAAAACGACGTGTGATTCCTCCATTACAAGTCTGCTGATGTTTATGCTTAAAACAACGACACTGTCGCTTACAGAAAAGACTACTTTTTTAGCTTTGTGATTCTTGTCGTTTTTAACGATAATTTCGTTTTTGCGGCTCTTCTTTTTTCAAATAATGTCGTTTTCTTCAGTATTGTGGTTATTTTGTTTTACCAGATGATGTCATTTTTAGATATTGTCACTTATGCTGTCGTTCTTTCGTTTCTTCACGTATTTTGTTTATAAGTTCATATCGTTTTCTGGAGATGTTTTTAAACCGCGGCTTTTATGGTGTGGCGGTTTTTCCTCACCTTTGTAGTTCTTGCCGTTTTTTAACTTGATGTCGTTTTTTTTTTTATAATATTTTTACCCCTGTTTGTTTCACTGGTTTAATTCGCTCGATTCAGTTTATACAGTGAGCACAATTTAAATTCATATTTGATAAGCACACAGTCTGAATTATATTTCCCGTTTGACTGAGTTAAACTGTCCAACTTAGAGTTTAACTATTCCCTAAAAAAAAGTTAAAAAGGGGAAAATTTACCTTTGAGAGTGCATGAGTCTGGACCTTTACCCCTTACTCTTGATAAATACCTTTTTGTTAGTGTAATTATTTGACTAAAAAGGTTATGAATCAAGAGTAAAGGGTAAAAATCGTGACACGTGCACTTTCAAGGGGTATTTGTCCAAGATTACCCCCCAAAATTCAACCGTTCAAACTATTTTTTAACAATAAAAAGGTGCCCACTCTCTTTGGTTTTTACACCTACCAAATACAAATTTCAATTTTATTCCCTGTTCAAATTAAAATTTTAACTGCACATTTAAACTCTGCTTCAAACTATAATTTAAACCATACAGTTTAAATTTTTATATCGTTTCCCGATTTGTCGATCTTAGTTCAAACCGTTTTCTTTAGATGGTTCGTAAAATTCTCATTTTCGAGCAAGTTGTCTTTTTCTTCAATTTTAGTTCTTGTATTTTTGTAAAGGGTAATCTTAATAAATATCTCTTAAGAGTATATGAGTCAAGATTTTTACCCTTTACTTTTAATTTATAACTTTTTAGTTAAATAATTACACTAACAAAAATATATTTATCAAGAGTAAGATGTAAAAGTCTAGACTCATGCACTCTCAGGGTATTTTCCATTTTTTTCTTTTGTAAAGGATATCGGGCGCGTTTGAAACTCGTTCCAAAATGATTTTGTTTTTTGTATGAAAATGAAAATGAAAACGTTTTCAATTTCATACAGAAATCATTTTTGAAAATGTGTTTGGTAGTTTTATCAAGATATTGTTTTCAGTGTAAAAATACCAATTAATGTCTTTATTTCTCTCTCTACTCGAGAGAGGAGAAAACGAAAACAAAAAATGAAAAACGATTAAAAGTCGTTTTTTATTTCTCTCATTTTACACTAAACTAAAAAATCGTTTTCATTTCCGTTTTTCATCTTTATTGCGCCAAACGCCGTTTTGAAAACGTTTTCATTATTTCTTGCTAAAAAAACGTGAAAAAAACGGAATCAATTTCAAACACGGTCATCGTTTTTCAATTTGCTGATATTTGGTGGTTTTTTAGTTGTATTTAGTGGTGTGAACATGGATTGGGCCAAAAAGGCCGGTTCGTGGACCACCTCTTTTGCCCAGTGATCGGCCCATTATGTATAAAGATCTGGGTTGGGTCTGAGTGTTAGCGTTTATGCCCTTAGGAATAAATGTAACAATATTTTTTGAGACATTTTGACTATTAATAAAGATTTATTTATTTCATATATCTATGTATTGTCCTCTTTATGTTTATAATAGTTGAATATATGATAAGCAAACTGAAAGTCTGAGGCTGTCATTCTAAATCTTTAGGTCATGCATATAATGTGAAGAACATGCGGAAGACAAGAATCTAAAGATGATAGTCTAAATCTTATGATCCACAATCGAGGGAATAAAGTTGGGCACTTTATTCATGTTAAGATTGTTATGTTGTCTACTTCCTAACGGAGACGGCTTGTCTTGATCGTCGGAGGTGGGACTCCATCAGTGGAGACATTGATATAGTTTCTAATGGTGAAATCTATATTGGATCGGACCAAAGTTGAATTGTTTTAATTAATAATTCTGTTTGAATAAAACAATTCACTTTTGACGAATTATATGTTGTCATCTTAATCCTGAGATGGATGATGAACTCATATGCTTGACTTGTATCCTTTGATGTACTAAAGGGAGACATTCTGACATTATGTAAAGGTACGCTTGCCGGTACATTGGGGGTATGACTCGTGTATGCGTAGATTCGTTATTCATAGATAGTGGAATCCATAGCTCCTATAAAGAGTCAATGATATTCTCTTATTCATTATCAGTGGATTGGAAAATACGAGCGCTCGGCCATTAAACTACTCTGTGTTATCTAATGGTTTACTGTTTGTAATGGTACGAATAGTATTTTTCTGATGGTATGATAATGGAACATAAGATAAATGTAATTGGGAAGGTAAAACGGAACTTGACCTCAAGTCGATTATGGATATCCTATAAGGATGATACACTAAATATTGAGTCATGGACTAGAGTTAATCAGAGCTTTGTAAATACGCTATATAAATCAAGAGTGCAGCTCTAGGCTTTTAGTGGAATAGTGCTAGAGTTTTATAATCATGAGACGGACTTGTTGGTTTACAAGTAGCGTTGTGATTATAGGAGCTTGATTTATATATGTCCATCGGGTCCCTTTGCTAGCTCACATAATTTCCTGTAACGATACGGCGTATTTCCTACACATTGGTAACTTGTGTTATTCCGTAAAAGAGGTTCAAAGTTAATTCATGGATGATTTATCGGGTGAATTAATTGATAAATTAATTCTAGATAAATTGGTTGAATTATTGTTTTAAGAGTTGTTTAATATGGGAAGACTATTATATGACTGTTTTGATCAGACAATTTCTCTATTGGGTTGCTTGAATCAAAACTGGGGCTCTATGCAAGTTTTCCGTGTTGAAAAACTAGGAAAATAACTTTCGTCAGTGCAGACAGGTCGACCGGTCCGGTCGACTGGTTAGTGAAGACAGGTTGACCGGTGAGTTATAACGTCTCTGTCACCGGTCAACCGGTTGTAACGTAAAATGCATGCTGACGTGACAAAATCAACTCTGGATGCGATTAAGACTTTGGGAAACCTAATTATTACGAAAGTATGACTTCCTAAACACTATAAATAGCCTATTAAGTCACATTACTCATAAGATCACTTGAGAGACTTTTTGGAGGCTATTGATAAAAGATTCCTGAGAGAAAAAATTGTTTAATTCTCAAGAACAATTTTTTATTTGGCTCTCTTGTGATTGGAAGGAGATCAAGAATACCAAGAGGAAATTGAACGACGTGTGCCCACCCGCACTCCGATCGTAGAAACGAGAATAGTAAAGAAGATAAGTTGGTTGAGGCTCTTCCGGTTGCTGTTTGGAACGCTTTGATCTGTCAGACGTGCAGTTTTCTAAATCTCAAAAGGTATGATTTAAATCTTTAGTATTTATGTTATATAGCATCATGAACATGTTCTTAGTTGGCTTTGACGTTGATTAAATTTTTTAAATTCCGCTGCGTACTCGATGCCATTATTTTTTCAACACTGAGTTCTCATTATCAAGCCATCAACGTCTCATTTGCATGCCTTATCATCACTCTATTGAACATGATTGATTGGTGATTGAGCTCCTAGGAATAGGATAGTACATGTAACATGTATTAAAGCAAAGAGGCATAAAGACATTATTTCTTGAGCGGAGAAACTGGAATTCTCATTTATATATTCACATGTTCTACGCAGATGAACTTTGTAATATTTATTCCTCAACCAGATTATTACCTTGCATACAACCAAAACTGAAAAGGAGGAATATGAAAATGATAAAACTAGACAAGGTTGGAAAAAAAAAAAAAAAAAAAAAAGTGATGGCAACTTTAAGGGCATAGTTGATAAGCAAAATTGATTTGTATCTACTCGTACTTTATGTGATGACTGTTGGCTTCTCTCTTCCAGTGAAGTCCTTCAGCTTTGATACGGATAATGCCAGATCTAAACCATGACAAAAGAAAAAGAAAAAAAATTTTGTGTAATTTTTATGAGGCTTTTACTATAAAAGTGAGAACAAATACAAAACTAACCTATTAACGGTTTCAAGGCTATTTGAGCATCAACATCATGTTTAGAGGCATCTGGTTCAAATTGTTCGATGTAAACTCGGATGGTTGCACCGGCTGAACCAGTCCCCTGTTACATATAACACTCAAAAGTTTTACTTCCCATAGTAAATCAAACCAAAGTTTTTAAGAATAAGAATATTCAAGGACAATAGAGGGGGATCTGAGTATGAGGAAAGGTGCCAACATACCGATAAACGAAATATGATTCTCGAGCCATCCGTGAAAACGAACCGAACACCTTGTTTTGATGCCACGCTACTGTCGACCTGGATAAATGGATGAAATATGAGTTAAAAGAAAAAGGGAGTGGATTCAGCTTTAGTCTTAAGTTTTGACTGACTCGTTTGTTTGAATTGCAACTTCGCAAGAAGGGCAACTTACAGGATCAGTGTATGTAAAGTCATCGGCAACTTGGAGTACATAATTTCCTGAGACATGACAATATTTAGTACCCAAACCCAGCCAGCGGGTCATGAAGATGATACCAAGAGAAAGGAGAGATATGAACTTACCGTACTTGTCGCCAGGCTTGCTTTTGGAGATCAGATCTCTGAGATAATCTATCATCTTATTGGCACCTTCAGATTCACATTCCTGGATCATTACACAGAACAATTAGAAAGCTGCACTTATCCCGATAAACTGGCTACTTGGCAAAGGACAGCCATAACAAATAATAATAACAGAAAAAAATAATAATCATGATGATGCTGACCTCATAGTCATAACGAGAAAAGAAATTTCTTCCATAGGTTGCCCAATGTTCCTTCACAACATCGGCAACGGAGATCAACTTCTCCCCTGGTTTCTTGTCTTTGTTTCGGTATGCAATGATTGATAGCCAAGCTAACACAGCCCTGTAATTTGGAAACACTCAAGTCATTTCACATGGTAATTGACAATTCACTGGAGGAGAGAAGGCACGAAAAAGTACAAGAAACAACAAAGCATTTTTTCCCGTGTTTTCTGTCTTCCCCAAAATCTATGAAAACACTGTCCCAAAATAATATTAAAACACTAGATTGCAAGTTTGAAGTTAAATTAAGGTTTCAGGCTCATTTATTGTACAAAAGTTCATCTGGAACAAAATAATGGACACACTAGCAAGTTTCTCATCTAGAAGTAGATAGAAACTGTATTGAAAGCAGTAAAAGTGTGCAGTGTTGTTTTTACCAAATGCCATCCTTCTCACGGATGTGATCGGAACCTGTTCCAAAACTCTCTTCCCCACAAATTGATAACTTCCCTGCATCCATAAGATTCCCAAAGAACTTCCAACCAGTGGGGACCTGGCTCGAAAAAAGGTTCATTGTTGGGAAAGAAATATGTCATCAGTGAAATCCCACGATTAAAAATGCAGTAATTTTCTTACAGTATCATTATACAATAGTACAAAGAGAGACAAACCTCAAAGAATGGGAGACTCAACTTTTCAGCAACTCGATCAAGAGCGCCACTTGTTGGCATAGATCGGGCCAAACCCTTGAAAATTTAGAAACACAACAATGAGACATTTCCTTCTAGTTCTACATCAAACAATTCAGAGAGAAATTTTGGAAAAGTGGCACCACTTCTTACCTTTGGGCCACTTTGGAAATATGGGATTGCTTGTTGTGCATTGGCTGCAATAATTGCAACAGAGTCTGAAGGAGTAACAAAGAAACTTCTACCCAGAATCATGTTTCTATCACCATCACCTGATTAAAGATGAAAAGTTCAAGACGCCAGATATACTATACAGTCAACAAATCAGGAAAAATCAAATTGCCATGTAAATGACGAAAATATGTTATAATAAAAGAGTATGAATGATATCAATGAACATTGAAATACAAAGAAATGATGTAATGATTGTTTGCAATTTCTAGTTCCCAGTTATGAAATATTACCATCACTTGCAGCACCAAAATCAGGTCCATTTTCACTATACAAAATGTTGACCAAATCCTTAGCATAGCTGTTTGAATAAAAGTCAAAATTAGCAGTGCCCAAAAACAATAACTGGTAGGATATTAGCATTTATACAACATAGATAAAGCTTACGTCAGATTAGGATCTGGATGACCATGTCCAAAGTTCTCTAAAGGCACTCCGTTTGCAATTGAATCCTGCGCAAAACACCCGACATCTCACATCTACATCTCCAATAACAGAAAATTATAAAGCGTTCAACTTGTTCCATCTAAGTAATCACATACCGGATTGGCTCCAAGCTTATCCACAAAGATAGGTTTTGCATATGCACCAGTAACAGCATGCATGGCATCAAATATGAACCTAAAATTGAAACAGATCAAAAACGTAAAAATCTCGATCGCACAGGCCATCTTAGACTCAAGCATTGCAAAGAATAAATTAAAAACCAAAGCGTAAGAAAAAATGGTAGAAGCCTGTAAATCATGTCAGGATGTGAGCACAGCTAAAATAAAGTTCCAGCTTGGTAGAGAACAGATAAATCATACCTAAAATCCGACCTTGACAGGAGACTTTTGATAAGCTTAAAATCAAATACACTCTGCACAAAATACCATAAAATACTGAGTTCCATTCTGTATTTAATTGTCATCTAAAACATTATAGAGATGCATGTGATTTGTTTCACATTTCACACCTCCAATAGCTCCAAGTAGTCAGAAACCGGGTCTACTACTTCAACAGTGAAGTCTCCAAACTTTGTAACTCCAAGACGTGATAAATCAACATCAGCAATGTCTGCTACCTTTATCTCAGAGATCTGCATGGAAATTATTCGACTCAAGCTTTACCAAAGAGCAGAATGAAGTCATACTTAATGGAAAAATTTAAGGCTAAAAGTCTTAAAAAAAAAAAAAAAGAGACCAATGAATGCAGAGTGAAGCAGAAGCTTATGCTAAACACCAGATACTTACAGAGAGAGTGTTTCCATAGATTTTGTCGGTGATGGATTCAGGTGCTGGTTGGCCACTGCTGTAGTTAAACTGTGAATAAAACATAACTTTTAGTGGACTGCATTGTATGAACTTGTTGCAATTTGGATTAAGAAACAAAATTTCTATCACAATATAAGCCTGGATATTATTTAGTTGCACTTTATAAGTTTCAATAACTATGTCATGAAAAAGTGTACAGTGAAATTGTAGTGCATTATTCGCAGTTTGTGTTCTGAAATTAGAAACACACCTTAATACCCCAATCATAATCAGGCCCACCAGGATTGTGGCTTGCACTCATAATAAAACCGCCATTGGCCTATGAAAAGGAAATTTTGATTGTTAGAAAGAGAATAAAAAGGAGCCTAGTATAATGTTATATGTTGTATCAAAATGCTCAAACATGAGAGAGAGAGAGAGCCACAAGCTTGCCTTTCTTTTCCGGATTACGGCCGAAACAGCTGGTGTTGATAAAATGCCTTCCCTGTAATCACAATTTTATCCTAGTTATGATCATTCATCTCAAGAAACACTACTGAAAAACTAACACAAAAGGGAGGTATGAAAAAATAAAAAAATAAAAAAGTTTCAATTGGAGATGTGACAAAAATTTTCCGGGAAAATAATTAAAGGAGTTTGGCAATGTCATGTGAGTTCTCATCAAAGTAGAACACTTACATGCCAACCAAAATTTTACCAACACCATTCCCAGCCGCAATTTTAATAATGATCTGCATTATTTTAAGTCCACCAAAAATATTCAGAGACGCATGAAAATACACTATCCAAACCAATATTTCCCACATAAATTATAAATCTAAATCGTGACACTTTGAAAAATAAAAATAAATAAATAAAAACCTGTGCGGCTTCACGGTTAAAGTACCGACCATCACCGCCCAAAACCAAAACTCCGTTTTTGTAATCCTCTGGAGGCAACGAATTAAACAATGCCTATGCAACACAAAATTCAAAACAATTTTAAGAATTGAAACGCAATAGCATGAATTTTATCAAACCAGAAGAAAATTCATACCTGAATCCAATTGGCAAGGTAGTTTTCTTGCTTGAAAACTTTCACCTACAGAGCACATGAATCAAAATTATAATCCAAGACGAAAAAAAAATAAAAGAAACTAAATTTAAAATTGAAAATATGTAACAGAGAGAGAGAAAAAGAAAAGAAAGAGGGCTACTTTCTTTCGGAGACCGCTCGTTCCAGTTTTCTGGCCTTCAATCGGCTTAGTGGGAATGGATTTAATCTGAAACGCAATAAAACCAAGATTCAAAAAAAAAATCGAATGCAAAGAGAAGGAATACAATACAGAAATATTTGATAAAAAGGGAAAATCGTTCCACTTTTCAATTAAAGTTGAGCTCGACCTTGATTCCTTGTGGTTGGGCAATGGTGGTCGGAGAAGAAGAAGATGACGATGAAGATGATGAGGAGGAGGAAGAAGAGGCTTTGATGGAGAGGGAATGTGAGGTTCTGAGACGAAGTTGAGGAGAGGTGAGGAAAGGAAAGAGAGCGACATGTGAGGAAGAAGACGACGAGAGTGAGAGTTGTGGCGTTTTGTATGTGAATTTGGAGGAGAGAAGGTTGTGAAGGCGGAGAGAGAGAGTAGCCATTGATGAGTTTAGAGAGAGAAAGAAAGAGTGAGAGAGAATCAGTGAGGAGTTGGAGAAGATCGCAGAGGGATGGCTGATCTGTACAATCTGAGAGCGGCTATTGATCGCCACATGTACTTCTTTTTGTGGAAAACAATAAAACACTATTTTAATAATTGTTTCTCCCCACGTGAACTGCTTTTTCCGGTTTTCTTTCGAGAGGTTTATGTCCGTTCATTCCACTTATTTTAAAATTTGAATTTTATTAGAGTAAAAAAATAATTATATTTAATTTTTTTACTATAATAAAAAAAGTTCTTGTATAATCTCATTTATTTCACTGATTTGAGTTTTCAATTTTAAGTTTTTTACAGTAAAAACTCTCAAAAAATATCACATTTAACTTTTTCTGCTACAGTAAAAAGCTTTCAGAAAATATCACATCTCAGCTCGAATTGAAAACTCAAATCCGCGAAGTGAACGAGGCCGTCACATCTCAACTCGAATTAAAAACTCAAATCAGCGAACTAAACGAGCCCTTAGGACTCGTTTAGTTTGTTGATTCGAGTTGATATGTGATTTTATGTGAGAGTTTTTTACTATAGTAAAAAAATTAGATGTGACTGTTTCTGAGAGCTTTTTACCGTAACAAAACTCAAATCGGTGAAATAAACATGACCTTAGTTCATGGGTTCAGAATCATGATTTATGATTTTAATTTTTAAAATTTAAATTTTTTATGAGAAAAAAACTAAGAACTATGATTCAAAATCAGTGACGAATTCTTGTAAGAAACATCCTAAAACATGACTTGCTTGAATCATTTTTTATTTCTGACGTACCTTGAGTTATCTTTTTAAAAAAAAAAGAAATATATTATTTTCAATATTTAAAAATGAATTATTGAAATTTAATAGAGAGATAATGTGATATGGGTAACTTGAAATTTTACTAAAATAATCATGTAATTTTGTATTTTACATTTTTTTTTGTAAATTTTAAAGATATTAGGAGTGTTTATTGATAATTTTAGGAATTAGGACAATATATATAAAAAAAATAGAAAGTGCAGTGAATGATAAAAAAAAAATTTAAAACAATCTTTTTATTAGAATAGATAAAGTTAAATAAATTAAAAACAAAACGTGCAATACTGAACATAAGAGAAATATTGTTTTTAAATTAATTTTTAAAGGTTAATTCTAGAAAATTTTCACACACAAAAAAAGTGAGGCTTTTAGATGGTCAAATAAATGGCAGGTTAAATTTGATATTCTCGCTTGAAAAATAATAGTCATTTGCTGTTTTGTTACTATTTTTCTCACTCTCATGCCATATGTCATGCCGCTTTACTATAAAAATAAAGCATCACTATAACCCGCTTTTTACTTTTTATTACAGTTCTACCATATTTTTTTTTCATCAACACAGCATATAGAAGGACAAATTCATCTGCTATTTATGTTCTTGTAGTACGGTTATTTTCTTCGAAGTTCCTCGTTAGTATAGTATACCTCAATAGTATCTCTACCAGTGTTATGTATTTTAAGAGTTTTAAGGCATGTTTAATTCGTTAATTTGAGTTTTTAATTTAAGTTGAGATGTGACTTTTTATGAGAGTTTTTTACTGTAACAAAAAAGTTAAATGTGACTGTTTTTTAGAGTTTTTTGTTGTAGTAAAACTCAAATTCTAAAATCGAATCAATGAAATGAACGAAACCTTAACCTTTCAATAGTATTTCTCCGATGGCAATTGCTAGGTTTAACTCTTTCAACTTTGTAGTGTCATGTAGCGTTTCTGTCCATTTAAGTGAAGAGATGGGAAAATTGACTAACATTATTAAAGTTTTAAGGGCAAAGTAAAAGAGTAATAAATTCAAAATTATTCTTTCAAGCCGATGATTTATGTACTTTTTTTTTTTTTTTTGAAAGGATAGTTTTCTAAATTCACGGAAAACAAAAACTTTAATCCTCTCCATATCTCCATTTTTTCTGCATCGGTGTCCAGCCAACTAGTATAATTTTAGAACCTGTTTATTTCGTGCGTTTAAACTCATAGTTTTGATTCAGTTACAATATTTTTCTCTCATAGAAAATTTAAATTTTAAATGTCAGAATCAAGAATCGTTGGTTTGAACACATAAATCAAATGGGTCTTTAGTTTCGAGAATATTGCACAACAGTTTTTCAACGAAAAGGAAACAAAAAGAGGAGAGAGAGAGTTTCGATCTTTGGGATTTTATTTAGAAAAACAAAGGAAGAGGTCTAATATTGTTTAAGAAACGATGCAAATATGCTCTCTTATTATAGGGCCATTCCTCTAGATTTTTCTACTTTTAAAACGTCACTTATAATCTTCATCAAATAACGTGAGACTTGACAATTTATCATTTTCTTGACCCTCTTATCTTATGGGATTATGAGAGTTAAGACCATCGATCTTTTGGGACTCAACGTCCTCGTTGGTCAGATTTCTAGATGCAATATAGTGCCATAATACCATTTGTGTTGACCACATCTTCACTAGTATGATTTTTATTTTTTGCTAAAGTAAAATCTATTCCCTATTTTACAAATTAAGTCACACGAGTCTTATATCAATTGAACTTTTTGGTTTCAATATTTTAACCTTCTCCTAAATTTAGGCCAAAATTAAGTTTTGAAAAAACCATTTGATCCTTTAAACAGTAGATTTGAATTAGACTCAAATTCTCAATATGAGTAAATTTATATTGGAACGGTTCGGTCGATACAGTTTTTTACACCCTGGACCAATCGAATGGACGGTTCAGTTTTGCATAAATAGAAAACCATGACCGAACCGCCTGGAGAAGATAATGGACCGAATGATTATTCAAAAACTTGATAGTTTAGTTACGGTTAAAACCACCGGTGTAAGCCCCATTCTAGAATATAAAAACCAAAAAAAAAAAAAAGGCTAAAACATTCAACACCAAAATCGCAGTTCACATATCTAAAATTTCTCAATAATAGATCAAGTATCAACAATCACATATTCTCAATCTCACAAACAATCAAGATTGCATACAATTTTTTTTTTTTTAAAAGGTAATTAAACAAACGACAAAGGTGACAGTTGATCAGATGGTGTCGACACTGATGAGGACGACAAGCAAAGGGAGGGGACTCAAGTGAAAGTGAGAGGGGAGGCATGACAATAATGAGAGAGAGAGAGAGAGAGAGAGAGAATAAGAGAGTGGTAAGTTTTTTTTTAGGAAGTAGTGTTTTTTTTTAATGGCCAAAAGGCCCAATCTTTAAACTGACATATTCTCCAACCGCAAACCCCATAAGCCTTAACGGTACTCCTGCCATGTATATATTTACACATCTTTTTAAAAAAAAATTAAAAAAAATAAGTTCGGTTGATTCAGTTAAAATCGACGACCAAATATCCTAAATCGTAATCGACCGTGAGTGAATTCGGTCGGTTCGGTTCTAAAATCGAAAAACTTGTTTCGTTCGATTTCGGGTACATTCGGTTTGGTTGTTTTCGGAACGTGAACAATCCTATCACAAACGTTAAAATCAGGACATATGGTCAGATGCTTCAGCGTTGCCTTGTGAGAGGCTACACTTCTTATGTTGAGGGAACCAAACTCGGCGAGCTCTCCGATACAAATATAGCACGAGGATGGCACAAATTAATGAGATGAGCTTCTTCGATAATAAAGTATTAGTCTCACCCCCGACAAGAAAAAGTTCCTCATGCGAGTCTCGTCTTATGTTTGCTAAGAGTGGAAATTACCTTTCAGTTAGATCTAGTTAAAGGCGCATCCTCCTAGTGCGGGGTCACCAGTATTATAACCTAGTTCGCACACTATACATGTCCAACAAGAACGAAGGAAAAAAGAATATAAAAAGATTTTTTTGGTTATGTTTAGTTACAGTTTGAGCTGCGTGTGTACTAGGATTAGGGACATTAAAAAAAATAAAATAAAATAAAATAAACTTATTCATGTTTGCTTTGGAGATTTAAAATATTTTCCCAAATTTTTCCTGGTTTGTGGATCATTAGGCTTATAACACTGAAATTAAAAGTTTAAATGTGTGGTGTTTACGGATGTATCTTCTAGGAATAGAAGTTAAGGATTACTAAAACGTGAGAATACAAAGTGTGCTATCTTTTCCAGAGTCCGTTTGGTTTATGGATTAGAATCATGTGATTAGAATTATTTTTTATTTACGTGTATTTTTTGTGAGAGAAAATACTGTAGCGAATCACGAATCATGATTCGAATCAGGGAATGAATCCCTCTACCAAACATCACGTAAATGTATAGTTTTTTGAGGGGGAAATACAAACACAAGTACATACGTGCTGATCATATATACGTACATATATATATATATATATAATGACATAACGTCAATTTCTTGTCATTTGGTGGCTAGCTAGCTAGCTAATAAATGAATGTTTTTCTTCCTTAATACAACGGTACTATTATAATAAGCATCATTAATAATGTCATGTATAGATATTGTCGTATGACCAACATTTCCGTTCCACATAACAAAAAAGGTCCGTGCATACGTTGACAACTTTTTTCAACTTTTGAAAATTCTCAAGAATTAATTTCTCTTGAAAATATTTCAAAATAAAATTAGATGGGTACTAGATGATAAGGATAAATGAATGTATTTATGTAATTAGAAATTAGCTGATTTAGCTTGATTATAGGTGATTTGATTAGGTTAGAATAATGTTTTAATTTTGATACATTGACTGTGTTTGGAATTGTTTTTATTTTTATTTTTTATGTTTTTCGAGAAAGAAAAAATGAAAATGGGAGAGAAACGACGTTTGGCACAATTAAAGACAAAAAAAGAAATGAAAAGGATTTTTTGGTTTAGTGTAAAATGAGAGAAAAATGAGAAACGACTTTTCATGAATTTTTTTTGTTTCCGTTTTCTCCTCTCTTGAGTAGAGAGAAAGAGAGAGAGACATTAATGAATTTTTTTATATTGAAAATAATCTCTTGATAAAACTATCAAACGCAGTTTTAAAAATGATTTCTGTCTGAAATTGAAAACGTTTTTATTTTCATTTTCATATAAAAAATAAAATCATTTTAGAACGAGTTCTAAACGCATCGAGACACTAGGTGTGCTCTCTCAATTTGTATATATAGATATTCACATCAATGTAAACATATAGCCAATATTCTCCAAATTCTCTAAGACATCGTTCATTTCACGGATTTGAGTTTAGAATTTGAGTTTTGCTACAGTAAAAAGCTCTCAGAAACAGTCACATCTAACTTTTTTACTACAGTAAAAAGCTCTCACATAAAAGTCACATTTCAACTCAAATTAAAACTCGAATCAACGAATTAAACGTGCTCCAAAACCTTCTAACTACGGTACAAAAAAAGAATGTGCCATGGAACTAATTAGCGCACCTCTTCGCATGCAATATAACTCAGATATATATACCCAAACTTGATCCAATGCAATTATATATTATCATCAAAATCTTTTTTCTCATTCCACACGGTAATATAAGTACTTTTAATATTTTCCTCAAAAAAAAAAAGAACAAACGAAGAATGAATCCTCAATTCCTCATGCCATCAAAAAGAAGAATAATGATAATTTCAAAGATAAGCAAAGCATGGAGCAAAGAGACAGAGTGAAAGAGAGAATATATATATATATATATATAAAGGAAACCGGGCCCAGACAATTTGCTTGCAGAATTTTTTATCTTCTGTACTATATCTACTGTGAGCTTCAACGCGCGTCGGCGTTCCATTGGTCGAGACTACAAGTTGCTGACACAAGTCCCTGATTCTGCTAACGGTAGCTGTAGTATATTGACACGTGCCAACCTTTTGAAAAGTGACAGATACCGTACTACATTCAATCTTGTTGCCTTTAGGTCTACAACCACAAGACCATGACAAAGCACTCCACTAGTACTGCGTAGGAGTTGCTATCATTTATATCATTGAAAAGATACAAAACCCAACACACACTGACACACGCAAATGTTATGCTCTGTTTGTTTTGAGATTTTAATCTGATTTAAGATTACGATTTTTGATTTATTATAATTTTTTTTATAAAAAATTTAAATTTTAAAAATTAAAAATATAAATTATGATTCTGAATTTATAAACTGAAAGAATTATTAATAGTACTATATTAGTTCTAAAGTTTCTTTTCCTCCACAAATATTAACCATTAGGACTAATCATAAGTCCACGTCTCAAGTTTTCATGTCAACCCCACATTTCCTCTTAAAAGTAAGAGAAAAAAAAGGGGAGAATTTTATGTTCACAAATAAAAATATACAAATAAAGAATAAAAAAACTGCCCATATTTTATATCAGATTGTTAAAAAACTAAATCGAACGGCTAAAATACAGTTTCTATTATTAAAGCAAAATAGTCTTTTTACTCTAAATGCACCCAAAAAAAAGAGGTCAAATTGTTGGAGAGAGAAACATATTCACATTCTCGGAACAGTACTAATCTATGGCATTTCTGTCCACTTGCAATATTATGATATTTTTTGTTCTTCCAATATATATTGAACTACACTGATCTAACAAAAGCTGGACATAAATATAGCACAGAGAGATCAGAGAGAGAGAGACGGAGAGAGAAGAGAGAGAGAGATGGGAAGAGGAAGAGTGGTGTTGGAAAGAATAGAGAACAAGATCAACAGACAAGTGAGTTTCTCAAAGAGGAGAAATGGTTTGCTGAAGAAAGCTTACGAGCTATCTGTGTTGTGCGATGCAGGAGTGGGTCTCATCATTTTCTCAAGCCGTGGAAAGCTCTATGAGTTTGGAAGCACTGAGTTAATAACAATTCTCTGATGATCTCTTGATTTATATATCTATATCTATATACGGATTGAGCTTGTTTTATTTTTCAGTTGGGGTCTAGATCTGTACTTTTCAAATCTCTCTCTTTTTTTTTTTCCTTTTTTTTTTTTTTTTATACTAATTTGGTTTCATTACACCCACAAATAGGCTTGGGGCCAAAATCATTATTAAGATATTGATCAGTACTATAGGAGAGTTTTAGGTTGCCATATTAAGAGGCGAACTTGATATACTTTCAACCTATAATATTGTTTTGCTTTGTTTTTGCTTCATCTTTATATAGCAAAAAGAGAAAAGAAAAGCTGGTCACTGGATGTGGAGGAGACTAGATACTGACACCCCCATCGCAGCTTAATTAAGATATTTCGCATTAATATATTATATAATATCGTTTTTCTCGTTTTTTCTTACCTTTGCTCATTTATTTTTGCTATTTAGAGTACAAATTTTTGTCATTCGTGACAGATATTTCAAGGCTAGGGTTTTTACCATTTTTTCCACTTTACTGAATTTGCTCTTAGGGTTTCTCTATTTCTCTGTTTCTCTCTATTTCTCTCTATCTCTCTCTCTCTACCATTTTAAACGCAAGAGGCCAAGAGCTTCATAGGAGGATTTCTCTCTCTGAAAAATAGTCTTTTTCAAATTTACGCTCATTTTGCATTTAAACAGTTCAAATTCAAAGGGGGTTAATCAAAAAGATTTACCGGTGATTCCAGGATCTTTAATTTATTATGTCATGCGAAAATTACTATTTTCTTTTCCTATTTTAAGAAGAAGTTTAAATTATTCTTATACTTATTGAGGTAGAAAACTCTGTCTTAAAACCGTAGCAGCTGGCTTTTGAAAACAATATCTTCTTTCTTTAATTCTAACGTTTTGATAGCGTTAGTTTCGAAAATTTTCAAGTATTATTGTATGTTTTATACATCTCAGGAAACTATATTGCCGTACGAAACGATCATTTACAACATTTTGTGTTTTATTTCCCCAAATGCTTTTTGACGTGTTTAATTGGTTATTATTACGTCACCACGAGTACTCTTCATTCTTAGTTTACTTCCTTTTTTTCCGTTAATCTTTTATCTTATTTTGGTACCGTCAGAACAAACAATACTTTACATTATGCTTTTCTATTTTATTTATTAGGTTGTAATTACTAAGTACGTATCATAATACAATATATATGTTAAAGAATAATGTTGTATTATTGTGAAAAGTACTAACTATATTAACATTAATTTCTAAGTTTAAAAAGGATAAAACAGCATTATTAGTACTCCCTGTCTCGTCTCAATTTATTATCACAACGTAATTGATTGACATATGACATTCTATGTTTTTTTTTATTTTTTTTTTTATTTTTCTTTATAATTTGTATTCTCCGATGTCGATCCTCTAATTAAATTATAGTAAGTCAGTAGCTATATTATAGTACGATACGGCTGTTTTCTAGTACTCTGATTGTCAAGTGATCATAATTCCTTGTTTTGATCAATTCTTCTTAATCTTCTCTTAATTATTTCTCAATTTTACTTTTCTGTTTTTAGCACTAATGTTTTATTGTTGATTTGTAATTGCAATACGCCGGGACTCTATTTAGTTTTGTCTATATATTCCTGTAACTGTACCTTATTTCATCTGATCAACTAGTATCTTCAACAAAAATATTAGAAAACTGATTTCGTTAAATTATCAAAAAAAAGAAAAGTTCTAGATATTTCCAAAAGATCGTCTGGCAACATATTATATTTGTTTTCTGTCGTTTAAGACAAACGAAAAACACAAAAGGTACAGACCGGATTTTAAAGTAATGATTCAGTTTCTAAACTCATATAGCCCCTAATTAATTAAATTAATCAGTACAAAAATCAAAAGGGACTATAGCATTTATAAAACTGTGTTTAGTAATAATATTGCATTCCTTCAATTCTCTTATGATGTTAATCTATTTTTTTGTGTTATATCATATTAATTATTTTGCTATATATAGTTTTTTTATAGCAGGGCAGCATACAATAGTATAGTTCACCAGCTTTTATTATTTGGTGTATATATATTATCAGCTTGGATATGATTCTGGAGCGCTACCGCCAATTTTCTTACTCCTCTCAAGACAGCAATAATATTGTTGGAGATGAAGCGCAGGTTTGGATATAGTTAGCTCTTCCATTTGCATGTGGAGTTACTCATTTTCAATATATATTACGGTCATGATTTCATCATTCATTACTATATTAATCCTTCAAATGGATTCTTTTTTTTTTTTTTTTGGCTGAACTTTGGGGTTTGGGATTAGAATAAGGTGATCAGTGGTTATGAACATTGTTGTGTCCCTGCACTGTGCCTGTAGAAAATGAGTTGAACCAGACGAATTGAAGCATTTTTTCTTCTCTGTTGTTGCTGTATATTTGTTCCTAGCGACTATAAATGTCGCCACTAAAAGTTCCGCGGCTAAATTAAGCCTCGACTTCTATTTGTTTTTTTTTTTTTTAAATGACGAGAGATAATAACTAATATCAGATCTTACTAGTGCATTTTAACTAAGTTGACACTTATATGAAATATCACCCAATACTAAATTCCCAACTCAAATATTATTAAAAATAAAATGAAAGGATAATATCAATTCAGCATAGAATCTATCCTAAATAATATTAATATAAGCACAGCATCTATCAATCTACTCGTTTTCATAACGAGTAAAGATCTACACATTCTGAAAGGGTAATATTTAGCTAACGCTTTCACAGAAGTAAAATCATGATTTTAGCCCAAATTGTTATTCAATTTATTCCTGGATGAGTTAATTAACTTTTGATTAAGTTTATAATGATATACGCCTCGAAGAACTTCTAGAAACATATAAGTTTGTAATGATATACGCCTCTAAGAACATCTAGAAACATATATATGTCATTTTCCTTTTGCTAAGACCTAATTTTCTGTACTATATTTGATCAATGAAAAATTTTCTGTACTATATATATTTCTGTGGTAATGAACAGCTACAAGATAGCACTTTTCCCGATCCTATTATTAATTACATTTTCTTCTCTTGATCAAGTTGCAGGACTTAATCCGGGAGATTCCAAAACTGAAGCTCAGATATGAAACTCTTCAGCGGGCAGAGAGGTTTTCATATATCTGAATATTCCATAAACCTAAAATTGCAATATACTCATGAAAAGTATTGTCAATAACTTAATAAACTACATATCGAATTAGTACAAATAATTCGATTAGATTTCTGGCATGCCATGTACATATGAGAACTTTTATCAATGGTTTTCCCACAAAACATAAGCGTTCAAATAATTGGTTTTCTAGAGTAGCCAGACTATACCTATAACTACATTTTTAGCCATAATACTTTGGACATATAATGACCTATATATGGTTAACTACATGTTTCAAGGCATTATCTGGGAGAAAATCTCGAGGAGCTTAATCTGAGAGATTTGCAAAATCTTGAGAAACAGCTTGATAGGACTCTATCACAAACTAGACAGCGGAAGGTACGTATATACAGATATAGATGTATGTATATAGTTTTTTTTTTTTTATTTGTGAATAGATGTGTGTGTGTGTGTGTGTGTGTGTGTGTGTGTGTGTGTGTATATATATATATATATAGTTGGCTGCTAATCTATGTTTCTGCTCTCATTGAAACGAAAACGCAAATACTGAATTACTATAATTTTCAGGAGATTATGATCAATAGCAAAAAGGAAAGAAAGATGGCGTCAAATTATATCAGTTACTTAAGTTTCATATTTAGCACTACGTACGTACTCCAGCTATTTAATAATAATAAGTTAAATGTCAAATTTATTAGATATAATTAGTCAAATTAATTGTATTTATACATACATATCTACGTATATTCTCGTTTTTGATAATTGTGTACTGACTTATTGGATCGATTGTCATGCATTAAGGATAACGTGATGGTTACTTCTCATTAAGTTTACCTCTACTAAAACTAGATATGTGATCATGCTGAGTGGCGATTATGTATAGGTATAGACCAATTATACATGTGTTCATGTTGTGGTGAATTAATTATCTATATATGACATATATATATATATATATATAAATAATTCTCCATTTCGCATGATTCCTTGAAAAGTTACTGTAATTAGATATTTTGCCTGATTCTAAGAAGATTCAATACAAATTGTGCTACAGCGCTGATTAGTAACACTTCAAAGATTAGTACATAATTGATCAACTATTTACTGCTTATCAATGCAGAATGACATGTTGGCGGAACGAATGGAAGAACTGCGGAAAAAGGTGAGAACACTAATCATCACTCTCTCAAGCCCAATGCCACGTCCGCATATTTTGTTAATAATTAAAGAGGAAAATAAATAAATAAGAGAACGCAAAGATTTAACATGGCTCCACAATAATGTACCTACATTCATGGACTAGGATATAAAAAGAAAGAACTAATGAAAAACACTATGAATGAACTCTACATAAATATAAATTACAAGTAGAAAATCATGTAAGTGACTTGAGACTATATCAAAATCTTATAAAATAAAAAGAATTCCTAATTTGAAATAAATTCAAAACTACTAATAAATATAACTATATATGCACGAAAGATGGAGTAGATTTTAATCTTGGACTGCAATAAAAGGAACCAATATATATGGATGTTGGTGACAGTAGTGTCGGCAACAAGATAACGGCTTGTGGTGGGAAGGGGGGATGTGGATATGGCTAGTGGTATTTGGGAGTTGGGTTTTCACAAGACATTTGAATTTTCACAAATTTCACAATTTAAGTCATAACTTGAATTATAATTTGAGTTGTGCATATGTGAGAGAAAAATACTGTGATAAAAAAGTTGAATTTAAATTTTTACAAGAGAAAACACTGTACCATTAAAACTTGAGTGACACATTGAGATTTGAGGAGAGGATGTTGAAGCAGTAGCCGGTGGCTCATTGGTGCAAGGCCGCGACGCGTGTAGAAGGCAGGAACGCAAGGACAACAAACGTTGAGGGCGCAGGGAGTCTTAGGAAATTTTTTTTTTCCCTAATAGGAGCCATGAGAGTGTTGCTCGTTGATAGAGCACTCTGATACCATATTAAAAAAAAAAAAAGAATAAGAGAACATAAATATTCAATGTGGTTTAACTTCATCTGCACCCACGAACTAAGAGAAGAGAGAAAACTCACAAAGGAGATCGGACCCACAAATTCAAGTAAAAGTCATAAATTATCTAAGACTCTTGAATCTTTTAAAATCAAAAGATTTTCTAATTTAGACACAAAAACAAATAAATTCAAAACAATTAATTTAACTGAAAATGTTAACTTTCCCTAAAGTCATATATATATATATATATATATATGACTTAGTTGCTCGTTTCATAATCTCTCAAAACTACAAAGGCCAGCTACCAGCTGGTTAAGTAGCTAATACATTAATGTCAAATATCAATATTGTATATCAGTATAACCCCTTACTTTTTATATGATACAATTGAATATAACTGATATTTCAGTTAGTTGTACATATCGCTTGTTTAACTAATTAGAATTTGAGTTGGTATTATTATATCATTTGGTATTCAATGCATGGCAAGTTAGCACCTACTGTTTTCTTCCACCAAAAAAAAAAAAAAAAAAAAAAAGTTGACACCTATATATTTTACTACTCATAACCAAAAAGATTAGCATCTTCTAAACTGTGTTTTAATTTTATTAATCATCTATCCATTGCGCTCATGGCTTTTAATTTATATGCATTGACAGGAGAGCGATCTTTTAAAAACACACAATCAGCTCACGTCCAAGGTTCTTTCTCTAATTAATTATTTGATGAATAGATACATTTTGACTCTATATGTTCCATATGAATTTTTATCATATATATCTATATGTGTGTGAATATATATATTATGACGAGCATTATTTAGCACGTGTCTGGTGGTTGGAAATTGTAGCTCGAAGAAGAAGAAGAAAGAAAAGCTCGGTCAAATATGGAAGATCAAGGGGATCTTAACATAGTACTCTCTGGCTCTGGCAACAAGGGGTTTAAACTGCACTCAACACAACCAAATGGTCACGTTGAATCTCAACTTGTCATAGACCAAGGGTTAGCAAATATTGATATTTTCTCCTTTTAAAATTCCTTAACGAAAATCACTACATGATCATTTGATCTAGTTTTAATTTGGACTAGTACACTAAAATTCCAATCATGTTTTTCAATCATACATCAACGTTTAAAGCTTATATAAAGTTCCTTATTTTTGAGAGAGAAAATTGGTGAACTCCCTTTTTAAATGCATTGTTCTAAAATTTTTACACTTTACTTTTGATTAATATCATTTTGGGTCTACTAATAAGTTTTTTAATTAAAGGATATTAATCAAGTGTAAATGATAAAAATCTAAGTCTCGTGCATTTTAAGAGATATTTATCTTCTTTTTCCTATTTCAAATTATATGTACTTAATAAGTACAGCTTTTGAGTTGTAGGTATTATAGGTCTATGATCCAAGAAAATGCAATTGATCATCATGAAGCAAGGACCATGGCGAGTGGGATTAATAGCCGCAACCAGGATTGGCTTCTCTGAAGTTTCATGAATTTATATCACATGATATATATATATATATAAATATATTTATATATTGATGGGTGTATTAATAAATTAATTAATGTTTGTGCAAACATAATATATAGTTTGATGTGCTATAATTTGTTTCTCTGGTTTAGTGTGTGACTGATCAGTACTAATAAGTACATAATTTGTTGAACCATTTTATGTGCTTATTATGCTCTCTATATATAAGACAAGTAGAAATACCCGTGCTATTGCACGGATATATATTTCTATATTTAACATTTAAATATTTTATAATTTTTTTTATGGTACAAAATAAAAGTTCAGTTTGTAAACGGTACATATTTACTTACATATATATATATATATATATATATATATATATATATTCACCTTTACTTTTCTTTCTTGTTTATTCTGAGCTGCAATGAAGAAATACATCATCATCACTAGAGACCCCCTTCCCTACTCATCTTCTGGCCGTCTATTTTTTTCGAAGATTTTTGAGCCATTTAACTAGATGTTTATTGACTTCCTCACGTTTGATACCGTAGGCTTCGCCGCCATTCCACCCATTATGTTTATAACATAACTCGTCGATTTTATCTAGGACTGCCATCAGGATGCGTGGATCTTTCTCCTGATCCAGATGCAACCTTTGATAGGTCCGCTCTATATATGAAGAGGGAATGCTCCTCTTGTTAAGACAGAGCAATCCGGAAAGAGCCATTTTTCTTTTTTGTTTTTCGTCGTTTAGGGCTCTGTCCTCCTCCTGAATAGGTTGAGATTCTTCTGTCGCTAACAACATTTATCATGAGTAACTGTAATGTGAATTAACAATGTCTTTGACTGCCAACTAAATTAATAAAAGATTTACACAAACTACCAAAGAAGGAAAATTACGATGAAATAAAAAGAAGAACAGAAGAAAGATAAAATGAAAGAAGAAGAAAGACTGAAATTTAGTGATTGAATTTCATATTTAAATAACAACACAAACAAAAAAACAACATAAATCAGTGACTGAATTAAGAGCATAAACTAGAAAACAACATAAACAGTGATTGAAATTAAGTAAGAAATTTAATAACACTGAAAATGTTAGGTCCCTTAACATCACAGTAAGAAATTCAATAAATTATAAATTTAAATCACATTTAAATAACAGTGACTAAAATAACTTAAATAACATAAATAGTAAACAACAAATGAAAATGTATAGGTTCAAAAAACATTGGAGAAGAAAAAGATAACAGTATAAATCCCAAATAATCTGGGCAACATCAAAACCTGCCAAATTAGTATTGATAGTTACTGAATGCATGACAACAATAAAAGAAAAATACATCATCATCACCAAAGAAGAATAAAACGTTGAGAAAAAATAGACTCTTCACAAATCAACAAAACAAATAAACTATAAACCTAACTTATACTTAAATAATAACAATAACTTAAATAACATAGGTATTAAACAATAGGTTACAAATAATATTAACAAAATCAATAAGAACACAATCGTAACAACATAGGATAGTAACAGATATATTAACAGCGTAACATATTCACAAAACAAATCCTAATACCATAATACATACAGTATTTAAAACAGTTAAGAAACACATGTAAGATTTAAGAAACAGATACCTCAGCCGAAAAAGGGCAGTGGACAGAGTAGATCCAGGACAACAACAAAAACTGCAAAACAAAGACAACCAAACAGAAAAACTCAGTATTCAAAACTGACCAGGAGAAAAAAAAAAGGTAGAAAATATGGATTATAATAGTCTGAGAACGAAAATGAAGAAAAAGTGAGAAACACTAATGATAAAATAAAACACAATATAAACATATACACAAAGAAAACAAAATTTTGATCATTTCCCAATAAAACATCCTGCAAACATAGCTAAACTGATGTAATAATTAGTTAACAATAAGTGGTACGCAGCATGAAAACCACCGAAAAATGAAACTAATAACCAACATACCCAATTTCTGATCATACCCCGATGAGATATCTTGCAAACAAAGATCAACCCATGTAATGATTAGTCAACAATATGTGTTACATAGCATGAAAACCACGGGACAACAGAACCAATAATCAACAGACAAAAAAAATTACAGGATGAGGAAAACATGCGTCAAAACAAAAAATAAACTCGACAACACAACAACAACTCTTGAAATAACCTGTAGAAATAAGGAATAAGTAAAAAAAGAAAATTTTTTAAAAAATAACTGAGAAAAAATAGAGAAGAAAACCTATCTCCGAAGAAGAAAAAAAACCCATAAAGCCCTCAAAAATATCAAAAAGTCATCAAAAAAATGAAACCCTAAATGATAATTAAAGGACAAAACAAAACAGAAGAAGATGAAAAATTCGATCTTTTTAAATCTTCAACCGACCCACCACAACGAAGAGACAGAAGAACAACAACGAAACCCTAAAATAAAGAACCAAACCAAAATAAAATCAAAGAATGAAAGGAAAAAAAAGGAGACAACGAAACCCTAAATTATTCCGAGAAGAAAGAGAAGATCGAGAAAGGAAGAAGACGCAAAAAAAAATAAAGCATAAAAACCAAAAAACAAAATAAAAAAGAAGCAGGAAAACCCAAAATATCAGAAAATATCCGGACGAAGAGAAGAAAATGAAAGGGAAAATTTTCAGAGAAAATGAACCGTAGAGGCTTCACCGAAACAAAACCCAGAAGATTAACCGAAACGTCAGAGAAGAACCCCAAACAAAGCCAGAAATAGAAGATCGAGAAATGTAGTGCCCTTAAGAATTAAACATGTTTAATTATGTTAATTATGTATATTAATGTGCCTAAAATTAATTTTTTCTAATTAATCTTGTGATTAAAGATTAAGTTTTTGAGTTATTTTAAGGACTTATAAATTACTTTGAGTTTTTCAATTTTCACCCCAAAAGTTTTTGAAAATACACTTAATTTTAATGTATTTTCTTTTATTTTTCCTTTTTTCTTTCTTTTTCCTTTTCTTTTCTTTCTTTTATTTTTCTTTTTCCCTTCCCTTCCTTCCTGTGGCTGCCCAGACCTCTCTCTCTTTCTTTCTTTCTTTCATTTTATTCTCTCTTTCTCCTCTGGTTCTCCACGGTAACTCTCTCTCTCTTTCTTCCTTCACCACCGGCCACCACTCCCTCCCTCTCTCCGGCCACCTCTTTCTCTTCTCTTCTCTCTCTCTCTCTCTCTCTCTCTCCCCCCCTCCCCCCCTCCCTCCTCTTCTCTCTCCCTCCCTCCCTCCCTCTCTCTCTCTGTCGTTGGTTCTGCCGAAACAACAAGCAAAAAATAGAGAAAACGGGAGAAACAGAGGGAGCAAGGCTCCATCAACTAATTTGAGGTAAAACCCCTTGAAACCCACTCTTTGATTTGAATTTCAAACTTGAGGAAGTGTGATTTTGGTTAGATTTGATGAATTTTGGTTAGGGTTTAGATTTGAACAAATTGGGGTTGAACTTGGATTAAATTTGGGGATTTTCAGTTATTGAACTTATTGAAGTGTTTGGAAACTGATTTTAATGATTTCCTAAGGATTTGTTTTAGAACTGAACTCAAATAGCAGGTTTTGGTATTTTTCCTTCCTGCTGTCAGAATGCTACCGAAATTCTTTAGAAAACTTATTTTTGAGCTAAATTTCAATTTGAAACCAAATTAATTGTTTGAGTTTTTATTTTTAAAGAATTCCAAATTGAATTATGAAATAAGTTGTAAACTTTGAATTTGGATCGAGGCACACTAATAGGAAATAATTAGACATAATTGAACTTGATTTGTTTTAGGAATGAGGATTGTGTCCTAAAACTTTGTTTTGTGACAATGTTAGTTGAAGGATCAGATTAAAAGCTTTGAGGAAAGCGGAGGCTAGGATAATGAAAGGCTAGCTCAGGTTTGATAAATGAGAGGTAGGATATTCTTGTACATATCCTTGATAGCTATGATTTAAATGATTTTTGCCTATAAAAATGTTTTAAACACAAAACATGTTTAAAGAAAGAAATAATTTTAAAGGAAATGGCATGAATAATGCTACTGAGTTTCTAATAATTTGGAAATGAGATTTTAAAGAGTTTTCTTTCTTAAAATGAGATATTTTAAGAAATGATAAAACGCATGATGGCCACAGAGATCGGGATATGGGAATCGTATCCTTGGGGGCAGGTCTCGAAACCCGTACGGGCCACTTCTTACTCAGTGGTGATATTATGGCTTTGCATATTTTCATTATTAAAATATTTTGCTACTATTACGTGAGTATTTCCTTTCTTTAAAAGATCATCAGTTCCTGGTGTATGTCTTCAGACCGTGAGTACTTTAATTATTAAATTTTTATAGAATTATATCCTACTGGGCCTTCCGCTCATTTTTCTTCTGTTTTCAATGTTTTAAAGCCCCCTCCAGAGTTAACAGTTTAGATTTACAACATGGCGAGTGGATGCTAATGGATTGAATGCGCGAGATTCAAAGTGGTTAGTTTGTTTCGAATTTACAGTTTTTGATTCTGAGATGTAATGTATTTCTGTATATAAACTGTATTGGTCGATATTGTCCCAGAGTTGTACTATTTTCCTTGGATTTTATGGATTGTTTCAAATATTATTTGTAAATGAAAGACTTCGGAGCAATATATTTTAATATCTATTTTGGTATTTTAATATTTTATTTTATTTTCATGGATTTTTCTTAATTAATCCAATTTAATTAAGGTAATTTTCTTTAATTATATCCCAATAATAACAGCCCTATCCTTGGGGTTGTGACAAGAAAGGAAGAAGACGAAAGGCAAACAAACCAAAAGAACCCATAAACAAAAGGAAAAAAAAGCTGAAGATCGCAAGAGATCGAGACAGAGAGAAGAAAGGGAAGAAACCCAAACAAAGCCAGAAAGAGAAGATCGAGAAAGGAAGAAGATGAAAGGCAACTAAAGCAGAAGAACCCATAAACAAAAGGGAAAAAAAACAGAATATCGAAAGAGATCCAGACAGAGAAAAGAAAGGAAAAGAGAGAAAATGAAGCCTAGAAGCTTCACCGAAAGAAAGGGCAAATACACATTTCAGCTGAAATGGCCAAAACGTCCAAAGAAAAAAAAGTAAAGGAATAATAAACTAAGGAAAAAATGGTAAAATAAAAGTGAGAGAACACACGAAAATTTCACAATTTTAAGGAACAAAAAAAAATCTCACATTATTTTTTAAACAGTAGAAAGCCTACCTCCTATATAGTAAAACTAGTGGATTACCCATGCATTTGCACGAATATGTAATAGTTTAATTAACAGTAATTTAAATAAAAAAATGTATAAAAACACATACACATACACACATATATATATATATATGTTTATAAGTTGCTGTAAATTTGTAACACATATATACACATTTATTTATATGTCTATCTTTGTAAATAAAAATATACATACTTATTTACAGATATACAGAGGTTTATTCATATACTTATTTCTTTTTGCTTTTGCTTGTTCTTTCTTCTGAGCTGCAATTAAGAAAGAAGGAAATAGCAAAATAGTTATTATTAAATTGTAACAAATGTTAATAATTGTGTTCATATTTACTAAAATATTTAATATAATATATAATACATGATTTTACCTGATTTGTTTTCTTTTTTTGACGAACTTGCAAAGGAGGTAAATTCACAAGGGACTGAAACAGGCTGAATTGGCTTTGAAACTGATATTATTTCTTTTGAAGACCCAATTGTTGTAGGTGGTAAGTACAACTGAGGTTGATCGTCATTGAAAGTCTTTAAAATAACTTTATCGATAAAAGCTCCTCGAGTACGAAACTGTATGACAAATATTTTTGACATTCCTCTTATTTCCTCTAAAATAGGAAGAATCATGTAGCAATCAGTGTATCCCTCATCGTAAGTAAGCGTAAAGCAAGCTTTGTTAATAAGTGACTGCACTGTTTTACCGAACATTACAGAGTCTGTTCTTCCAATGCTATCTTCAATCTGTATATTTATTTTGTACCTATGTAAAAAAAATTAAATTAAATTTATTGTATTTGTTAATAGAAAATTAATTCGCTTATTTTTTGTGATAGAATTTATTACCAAGTTAGTGGCATTGTAGATAGATATCCGTCAGTGTCGCACCACCATGATGTTCCAGATTCTTGTACTTGTCTGTAACACTTTGTACGGGCATAATAAAACCATCCTTGATACGTATTCAGGTCAGTTATAGTTGCTCTAACTGTATACTTTGTTTCCTGTTAAGTAGAGGAAGAAACACTTTAATTCAATATATATAATATTATATTTAATGGATTATATTTATAAAGTTTATATCTAATTTTAGAATGGATCCAATGCTCATAATTTTACGATGGTAATGTGATTTGCAATCTTCTGGTTTTCTAATGGTATTGCTGGCCTTGTTGATGTAGCAATGTAATCTAAACTCTGAACGAAATGACAAAATCTATATGGAAATAATTTTTTTTATATGAATAAATGAAAATGAGAAAATACATATATGTCAACAGTGGGAAAATGAGTATTTTTTGTTATACCTCTGTTTAATTGTCTGTGTTTCTAGGATTTCTGGATCTAAAAAATAAAAAAGTACCGGATGTGTTTGATAAATAAAGACCTCCTGTAATAAATAGATATTTACAGTTAGTTTTATAAGAAATTGGAATAATATATTATAATATGAATAATAACCTTGGTACTGTTTGGCCGCCATTGCTGTAAAAGCAATACCAATTGGTTCTGTCATTGACCGCACAACAGTTTCATCGAAAAGCTCTCTCGTTTCTCCCCAAAGTGTTATATTTAATTGTTATTCTCTGTATTGAACAATGAAAAACATAATTATAAATATTTAAATATGAATAAATTTTTTTTTTGATTATTATAATAATAATTTCTATTGTATTTACCTTATGTTTTGAATTGTGAAACTTCTTCTTTTGACAATTCTATCACTGATAGTCAATTCTTTAATACCATGGAAGGATATAAGTCGACCAATTATATCTGATACAAATATTACATATATAATCAATTAGTTTTAACTGTTATAAAATAAGAAATAATTGATTAAAAATTATAAATAAATAAGTAATCAAATAATCAAACCTGAGAGAACATCGTTTACGTCGATTCTTTGAGAAATTAGATCAAATTTGACAAAATTAAATTTTTGTCGAGGTATTTCAGGCATGTCTTCAGGAACATGTTTAAAAATTGTTGCTCTAGCAATTCGTAACATTACCAAATGGGGAACAATTTTATATGTTAGTTTGTTCCGATCGATGAAGAATTTATTAATTTCATATATACTACATTCTTCAATTATTTGCCTCATGTAGTCAGCATCTCTTGATCGGATAACTGCATGTATTGTTCGTGCTGTAAAATTATAAATTAGATTTTCTATTGTTATAAATTGAGTAATAAATATATATATTTATATATTTCTAATTATATGATATATAAAAAGAGTATATTACATTACCTCTTTCTTCATCAACCAACAATATATCATGACTAATAAGTTATCCTGTCTTGTAATCTACATTTCTCCATAAACGACATATTCGAGCACGAATAGTCATAAATAAATAAGTAATCAAATAATCAAACCTGAGAGAACATCGTTTACGTCGATTCTTTGAGAAATTAGATCAAATTTGACAAAATTAAATTTTTGTCGAGGTATTTCAGGCATGTCTTCAGGAACATGTTTAAAAATTGTTGCTCTAGCAATTCGTAACATTACCAAATGGGGAACAATTTTATATGTTAGTTTGTTCCGATCGATGAAGAATTTATTAATTTCATATATACTACATTCTTCAATTATTTGCCTCATGTAGTCAGCATCTCTTGATCGGATAACTGCATGTATTGTTCGTGCTGTAAAATTATAAATTAGATTTTCTATTGTTATAAATTGAGTAATAAATATATATATTTATATATTTCTAATTATATGATATATAAAAAGAGTATATTACATTACCTCTTTCTTCATCAACCAACAATATATCATGACTAATAAGTTATCCTGTCTTGTAATCTACATTTCTCCATAAACGACATATTCGAGCACGAATAGTCAAGTGTGTTTCACCAGGTTTCAGGATTCTTATTGGTGCAAACATCTTGTTAAAACTGAGAAATAATATAAAAGATATAAAAATTCATAATATATAAATGAAAAAGAATATTGTATTATAAAAATTTATAATAACACTTTAAAAATCAGAGAATGGTTTTGTAGAATGTTATGAGATTATATACATTAGAATATAATAATAATATTGCAAAAATTTGACACTGCTAAAATAAAGTTGATAAAAATGATATTTCATATATTGATTTAATTATTTAATTATAATGTAATAAAGAATAAATGAATTAATGTTTATTAATATTATGTAATATTTCTTTATATACAATATTTTTTATATAATTTAGATATTTGTTTATTGATTTGTGTATTAAAATATTTAAACCTTTTGGTGATGTAACTCTTGATAAAGTTACGTATAATTGTCCATAAGAAAAAAATTCATTCTCTAAATATATACCAATTTTTTCTAATGATTAACCTTGGCTTTTATTTATTGTCATTGCGTAACATAATTTTATAGGAAATTGTCGTCTTTTTAAAACAAATGGCCATTTAGATTCATTTATAGTTATTTCTATTCTAGGTATATAAACTTTAGTATTTGTATCAACAGAGTTAATAATATGACATTCGATAATTCTATTTGTTAATTGGGTAATTATCAATGTAGTACCATTACATAAACCTTGTGACTGATTAAGATTTCGTAGTAACATAATAGGAATTCTAACCTTTAATTTTAATTCATGTGGTGGTAAATTATTAAAATTTAATGTGTGTAAAAATTTGGGAGGATATAATAGATTTAGTTCATCAAGGTTTTCAGATGAGGAGATAATTGTATCATAACTATAATAAATTTTCTCCTCTGTAGGTACTAAAGATAACATATAGTCATTTATTTCATCTGTTGTTTTATTTCTAGGTGCTACAATTGCCTTACCTTAGGCACGTGCTTGTTGTGTGGCTATGTTTAAAAGAAATTGTTACAACCAATAACCAATAACTAACGGACACAAACATGATCAGTCCGTTAAACAGAAATTCAACAGGTAAAAAAGAAATAAGCAATATTTGACCGCTAAAATTTCCTGCAAACAAAGATCAAGCGATGTAATCAGTAGTTAAGAACAGGTGTTACAGGCTACAAAAACCAATATTCAGCCGACAGTAAAAAAAAAAAAATATATATATATCCATTATTAAAATTTATAGAATGATGAAAACACGTGACAATAGAAGAGAAGAACACGACAACATAACAATGCAGCAAAAGAACGGAAAAAGAAAAAGAGCAAAAAAAATGGAGATTGAGAAAACGAAGCGAAAAAATGTTTAGCGGAAATGAAAGAGACAATGACACCGTAAAGAAAAGGGAAAAAACATTGAACATGAAAAGGGAAAAAAATTTAACAAATTAAACCAAAACAAACGATGAAAAAAAAAGATAAATTATTCAGAGAAGAAATAGAAGATTGAAAAAGGAAGAAAAAAAATGAAAAAATAAAACAGAAGAAAAAAAAGGGATAACAAAAATAATCAAAGAACATGCAAACGGAAAAAAAATGGATGGAAAAATTTCAAATATAATAAACCGTTGAAGCTTCACCGAACCAAAATCCAGAAGATTAACAAAAATGAAAAGAAAATGATTAGAACAAAACACAAAAATATGGAAAAAAAAAACCTAAACAAAAGCAGAAACTTAAGAGGAAGAAAAGCATAAAGCGAAAGGCTAAGAAAGCAGAATAACCCATAAACAAAAGGAAATCGAAGCAGGAAATGAAGGCAAAAAATTTGACGGACATAAAACACTAACGTAAAGGGTTTCTCGTTGAAGCTTCACTGAACCAAAATCAACACAAAGGGTAAGAAGGCCAAACGAAAAGACCAAGAAAAAAAGGAGAGAAGAAGAAGACGAAAAACATATTAAGAACAAAAGAAGCCTAGAAACATTTACTGGAAAAAAACCATAAAGGCCGAATAACCCCTAAACAAAAGCAAGAAGCAGGAAATCAAAGGGGACAAAGCATTTTTAGAACAAATGAAACCCAGAACATTCACGAAAAGAAAAAAGGAGCTGGGGTAATACGCGTGAGAAAAGCTGCAGACAGAGAGAGGAAAAGGAGGAAAAACATTTTCAGAGCAAATGAAAAGAACTCTTTGCCAAGACATGCCAGGTGAACGACAAACGGAGAAAAGATAAGACCCGAAACTTCTCTTCTATCAAACTTACGAAAACGGTCAAATAAAGCACAAATGAATGAGGAAAAAACTAATGGCAAAAAGGAAAATTCACACAACGTAACCAAAAAAGCAACTGAGAAGACTGAGAGGATAAGACAAAAATACTCAAACAAAAACCAAAGCAAAAATAAGCAACTAAGGATAAAACGGTAAAGATACAAATTTAGGACACAACCAAAATTTTTCTAAAGAATAGAGAGAAGAAGGATCGGGCACTATTCTAAGAATAGTAATCTGGGTGCCTCTTTAATAGTATGTATAATATGTACATTAAATGCATTTCACTTCTGAAAGGCTTGCTTCATAAAGAAAAGGACAAATTCGAATATGATTGCTGTTAATTATGCCTATTTTGTATTTTCCATTCTAATCTTAAAAATGTCAAGAATCGTCCATTTACATTTTAAAATGTTTTGGAATTTAGTGGGAAGATATTTCTGGGAAGAAAAAGAGCGCAAAGGGGAAAAAAAAAAAATTAGAAAAACGTCCCTTTCGAATTAGGTTTCGTATTTGGGAAAAACAAATGCAATTTTCTTGACGAACCCACGGCATGCATGGTGACACGAAGCTTCAAGATGTGCTTCTCACGCCACCGAAATATTATTGTAACACGATCACTCTAAAGTTTTTTTATTATTTTATTATTTTTATTATTCGATGAAACAGAATATAGAATTTTTCAATTAAAAAAAAAACAGTAAATTAAAAGAGATATAGTAGCATCTTACACCAATAAAGGCAGTGCCTCTAGTTGGGACATATATATAACGATCCCAAAAGTAAGAAGTTTTTATTTATTTTCTTTTTTCTTCCTTTAATATTCTTCTTTTTACCTCTAAACAGATAAGTTTAGCCGGCGATACACCAAATAAATAATTAGTTTAGGCAGAAAATTTTGCCTGAATTTTTTTTTTTTTTTGGGTCACATAGGGATAATACGGAACAAATATGCATGGGAATTGGGATTACGCAAATTCTATCTCCACTCGTTGAGAGAGAGAGAGAGAGAGAAAGATCAAAAGATGCATGTGATCAGGGAATTGAATTTAACTCGTAGAATAATAGTTTGTGTTGGGGATAAAAAGAACGGGAATCTAGTTCATGTTTGATGGGACTGAGAGAATTAGTGTGTTTGGTCTATGGTCCTAATTTGGAATAATAGGATCATGTCATGTCAATAAAAAAAAAAACAAAAAAACAAAACAAAGTCACATATTTATACATGATCTTTATCATATGCATGATCTTTTAATACTCGTTAGTTTCTTGTTAAGAGTTTGGCTAATCTTTTGATGGAAATGGACAATTGAGATTAAATGTGGAGAATGGTTTGATTCAATATTGTAGAATTAGAAAAAGTCAAACTTTGAGAGACATTAGATGCGTTTGAGAGACTATGATCGGTAATAATTAACAAAGATTCAGAAACTTATAAGTCCGTTTAGTTCGCTGGTTTAAATTTTTAATTCGAGTTGAGATATGATTTTATGTGAGAGCTTTTTACTGTAGTAAAAAATTTAGATATGACTGTTTCTGAGAGCTTTTTACTGTAGCAAAACTCAAATTCTAAACTCGAATCAGTGAAATAAACGGAACAATAGTTAAAAACTTCAAATAGTTGTAGGCTTTTAGATCAAACTTATACTTGAGAAAGATGTTAATTTATAATAATATTGTCATATATATTGGGTATAAGATATAGCCTACATATATAGCAACATATTAACTACAACACAACATGTATACCATCAAATGGATCCAAAATTCTTTTTAATAAGAAAGATTACGAATATTGTAACTAAGCTTGATAATTATTCCCATAATATAATTATCAAAAAAACTAGCTTGATAACATAGAAATATAATATAAGTTTGTGATAAACATGAGATAAGAAAAATAAAGATTTTATTAATAAAATTGACAAATAATTCCGGTGAGTTGTGATCACAAGTTTAAAGGTTTTGTAGGAAAAACAATTTTCCTCCCGAAACCATCTAGGAGAGTTCATGACTGGAGGGGCAAAGAAAGATTAAATATTATTGATGGTCAATTAACGCAATTATATTTTCCCAAGTTTATATATGCAGTATGCCTAAATTCTTCCTTTATTACACTTCCATAACTTTTCACAATAAAACATAAAAAAAGAGACAAATACCTATTTAAATAGTATTCTTTTAACGTTTACTCCATAAATACTAACCCATTTATTTGTAGTCATATAATTATATTAGTTAAAAGGGTATCAATAAGAACAAATAAGAGATAAAATTCTAAATCTATTGCAGCAATTTTCTCACACAAAATTCTTTTCATTTTCTGCCCACGGTTTAAAGAGGAGAAAAAGGATGAAAGAATTGGATTTAATGTAGAAGCTACCGGACAGCTAAATCCCCGTTGGCTGACCACCGACTTAGTGTCTTAGAGCCCGTTTGGTTCATGGATTAGAATCATGAGATTAGAATCATTTTTTATTTACGTACATTTTTTGTGTGAAAAAATACTGTAACGAACTATGAACTATGATTCGAATCAGAGAACGAATCCTCCAACCAAACGGGCTCTTAGCTTTTCTTCATCACATTTGCTAATTAACGATTACTTTTCACATCTCATGACCAGCATAACCGTTGAATAAATTGATAAAATCTTATTCGTCTATCGTATATAAGATTGGGTTTTTAACATATTTTCAGGATTGTTAATTTTTATATGCACGCATATAAAAATTAACACTAGAAGCAAGTGTTCACATTTGCATCGTACTATCACAACTACAAGGGAATTTTTTCCCTGAAAAATACTTCATAGAAATTATTTATACTCTTTCATCTTTGTTTTCGAAAGAAATAAAATATTCACGCTTACATTATATGTCAAACTTCATATATACTTTTTTCTTAAAATAAAGGTCATAATTTTCATTCAATCAGACCGAATATTACTATAGTTATGATAAGAAACACTGAGATTAATATAATAAAATATTTGTAATGATAAGCAAAAGTACAAAGCCATTATTTCGGGTAAAGAACAAAGAGGAATTTATCGCGCACCTTATTTGAATTGGTGCGTACATATCTCTGAAAAGAAAAGAACATTGAGCTCCACGGGAAATAAATCTTTATCTCTTTCAAAACGTCTTTTAATTGTACTCGATAGATGAGAAAATAAAAATAATAAATAAAAATAATAAAAAATTATTTTTTATTTTTTTTCATATTTTACACTAAATTAAAAAATTATTTTTATTTTTATTTTTTATTTTTAATTGTGTTAAATATCGTTTCTCTTTTGTTTTTATTTTTATTTTTTTGAAAAATGTAAAAAATAAAAACAAAACAAACTCAAAACATTTTTAGAAGCTACAAATATGATAAAAAATACAAAATCATAGAAATGCTTAAAAAATGCGAAATTAGTACTAGATCGAATTTGAGTGGAGAAAACTCATCAACACTGCAAATCAAGATCTAAGTAGACACCTATCTTTATTAGAAATATAAAAAGTAAAACTACAAATGTACATAAATAAAAAAGGGATCGAATCTCCCTCTTTAAGAGGAAGAACGCCGCAATTTGAAATGAAAAGTATAGAAAGAGGAAAAAAAAAAAGATAACCTACGGTCCGGTCCACCTTAAGAGGACAAACGCCGTAGCTTGAAATATAAAGTATAAAGAGGACGAAAAAAGAAAGATAACCTAGGGCCGGCGGGATGCCACAAAAGGTGGACCCCAGTTATAGTAATTACAAAAGTTTATATATAATTAAACTATTTAACAAATTTTAACAAATTATGCGAAAGAAAAAAGTTAATGAATCTTGATGGAGTGATGATACAGTAAAAAGGTCAAGTATAGTAATAATGCCAACTATTTACATTTTACTTATCCATGTTATATTAAATAATTTAATAAATGAATTTTATCTTTTATTGGGAAATATAATTTTTTATAACAGATTAGCAAGTTGAGAAATGTGAACTCAGTTATTTACTATATAAAATTTGATAAACAACGTAAGAATTTTGCCATTATACAAAATTCAATTCATTTCATAAAAAATTCAGAAAGTAAAAACGACTATTTTTTTTATTGGAACCAATTTTCTTTCGGGAAATAAACAGATTTGGTGGAATATTATTTAAAATCTAAACTCTTCAAGTATATGAATTGATTGCCCATTAATACATAAATATAATCATAGATTATTCTTTTGTACCCATCATAAGATTCTTCCTTGCAGAAAAGAAATCATATACCAATATTTAGATAAGATATTATACGCAAGGTATAGGAAAAGAAAAGTAGAAAAATCTTCCTTAATTTTTTTCCCCTCTATTATTTGGAAAAGGGCGACAAATCTCTCAAAAAAAAAAAAAAAAAAAAGGAAAACAAGGAAAAAGGTAAAAAGACTAAAATGGGCGTGGGGGCGATGGGTTATAAAAAGTGGTGGAAAAAAATCACGGGTGGCCGATGAATTGTGTCGTTTTTTGTCACCTTTCAAACGAGAAAAGTAAGAAAAACAAGATTAATCAAGATTTTCAACCCACCACCCTTCTACTTTTCTTCCTCTTCTTTCCTCGTCCCCTTCAACACCAATTCCTAACCTTCTCTCTCTCTCTCCTCTCTCTTTCTCTCTCCTCCGTGCAATTCTCATTGCACTACCGGTGCTCTCATCTTCATCATTAAAATGGCGAAGAATCCCACATCAGGTATATATGTCACCGTTTCTTTAAGCTCTTTCACTGTTTATTGTATATACATGCATAAGCTTTTTCCCTTCTCGGTAGATTCTGGCGAGATTCCGAATCTTTTTGCCACGAGTTTTTACGAAATTTGGCATCTGGGTTCTAGCTGGTTTTCGAGATAAAGATCTTTGCTTTCTTCTTTCTTCTTTTTATTGTTAAATTCATATATATATATATATATATATATAGGAATTGTTCTTCCCAGGCCTTTTCCATATTGTTTGTTGGATCATTTTCTTTTGCAATAGACCTTTCTTATTCGTTTCTATGGTATCTGAATATTTTGAGTTTATTTCGATTTCACAATCACAAGTACAACACTGGCTTATGAATCTATATATATACAAGAATTCGTGTTTGATATATGTGATTGTTCTTATCCGCTTTTTGGAAAGTGATTTTGAATCTTATTTTGTCGTAAAAGCGTTTGTTCTACATGGGTTCACTATATGGAGTAACCTTTACTGGTCTAATTACTCGAACAGTTTTTTAGGCTTATTAACAAAATTTGTAAAATCTTAGTACAAATTTTATGTTTGGAAAGCTACCGAATATGGTAATGATGAATGGGCTTCTCTTTTACATTTGATTTTATAAATATGTCACTTTGGAAATATCGGATGTCAACACAAATCTGTTGGTCTTCTGGCAAAAAATGGATTCTTGGGCCCCCATGGTGGCCACCTGCCAGTTACCCAAAACAGGACAAGCAAAATTTGCATAATGTTTACTCCTTGTGCAGTTCATTATCAGTAGGGAAAGGAAATCACTTTTGTTTGTTTTTGTTTATTCTTTTCTCAGATACAAATAGAGTTTCAGAAAGGAACAATTCACTGGTTGTTTGCTTTGGGGAAATGTTGATTGATTTTGTCCCAACTGTTGCTGGAGTGTCGCTTGCTGAAGCTCCTGCTTTCAAGAAAGCTCCAGGTGGTGCTCCTGCTAATGTGGCTGTTGGCGTCTCAAGACTTGGTGGCTCATCAGCTTTTATAGGCAAGGTAAAATATAATATTTTGCCTTTTTTTTTTTGTTGAACGGTAATATTAGATTAGATGTGTTTTTGCCACACATACTTTTCTAGTCCATATGTGCCTGCAAATCTATGTGGCAGAAAACTTTATATTAACTTTTTAGTTGCAAAAATGCGTAGATATTTGATTTCAATATATAAGATGATTCACCCTCTACTCTATTGAAAATAAAGGGATAAATTTAAGTATTGTATGTTTTCAGAATATGTGAAATTAGTTCCGTTATCGGTGTGTTTAGTTGTCCTGGTTTACTCGGTTACACCTCCTTTCGCCTAAATTGTACAGTGCAAAAAATATGTATGTGATTATGTGATAGGGAGAAGCATACCCGTTTCCTGATCAAATAGCTTTCTGTTAGCATGTTATGCTTTACATTGCGTAATCTCAAGTTCTCCGCTTTATGCATCATAGGTGGGCGACGATGAATTTGGGCGCATGTTATCTAACATTTTGAAAGAAAACAATGTAAACAATTCTGGTGTGCGATTTGACCAAACTGCAAGAACTGCATTGGCATTTGTTACACTCAGAGCTGATGGTGAGCGTGAGTTTTTATTTTTCCGAAATCCAAGTGCTGATATGCTTCTCCGCGAAGCAGAACTGGATATTGCTCTTATTAAACAGGTGTGTGCATTTTTTCTACTTTAACCGGTAAACATCAAAGGAAAGATGGTTTTGCTATAATACTCCATTTGGTTGACATTATGCCTGCACAACTGAAATTCATTGCAGGCAAAGATCTTCCACTATGGTTCAATTAGTTTGATTGAGGAACCAAGCAGATCGGCGCATCTTGCTGCAATGGGCATTGCCAAAAAGAATGGTTGCTTCCTCTCTTATGATCCAAACTTAAGATTGCCATTGTGGCCCTCACACGAGGCTGCTCTGAAGGGCATAATGAGTATCTGGGATCAGGCTGATTTAATTAAGGTACCATATCTGAAAATGTAATGTTCGTACAATTGGAAATTATTTGCCGATTTCTATATCATTATAAAACCATCATGCACACACACACAACTCGATTGTACCTGTTGTCTAAAACAGCTGGATTCTCATACAAAATTTGCAGATAAGTGAGGATGAAATCACATTCCTCACTGGTGGTGATGATCCCTATGATGATAATGCGGTGTTAACCAAGCTTTTTCATCCAAATCTTAAGCTTTTGATTGTGACTGAAGGGTCAGCAGGTTGCAGATATTACACTAAGGTAATTTTATCAATTTAGTTTCTTATGTATAATCATTACTCTGTCTGTTACCTTTCCAGAAACAGAATTGTCTCCATCACGTTGCCGCTTGTTGGTGTATAACAATTTCCTAAATTTCTTTGCTAAACTAACATCAATGCATTTGTCATATAGCAGTTAAGGTTAACATATCTATCAGTTAGAACATTTAAATTTGATGCTAACCAAAATTATGTACAGGAGTTCAAGGGCCGGGTCCATGGCGTTACAGTTAAACCCATTGACACAACAGGAGCAGGCGATGCATTTGTGAGTGGGATACTGTACAGCCTAGCTTCTGACCTAAATCTATTTCAGGTCCAACCTCCCATCTTAATTTTATTTTTGCCCTTTTAACTTCCATTTCCTTATTTTGATATCATCGGGTTGTTATCAAGTGTTACTTGAATCTTTGTGGTTTACCGTTTACTTTATGCCTTGCTCCTGAGAAAATAACTCAGAAGCATGCCCTGTCATAGAGTCGATTCTTGATCTTGTGGTCAATAAGTTATTAAAACTAGCTAGCGCTCTCAAATTTGGTTGCCTTGATAGAAATTGGGATGTTATGATACATAAGTGCATCATATTTCCGTTTCTTTAACCCAGGTTATGAACATTCTTTGATCAATCTCCATAAACTGTGTTTTGGCAGGACGAAAAGTGTCTACGAGAAGCTCTATCATTCGCCAATGCCTGCGGTGCAATCACGGTAACAGAAAGAGGAGCCATCCCTGCATTGCCCACAAAAGATACTGTGATCCAATTCTTACAAAAAGTTGCTGCTTGATGAAGTAAAGGCAGACACAGCAGTCTAAAATACTTGTATTTTTTTTTTCCCCCTTGTACCAAAGTCCAAAAACTATGTAATCCGACTTTCCTTTAACGAGAGCAATCAATTTAGCGTTTGCTCCTTGTGTTCTTCTGCTGTTCACCCGTTATAAAAAGTTTCCATTTTGCGCTGCAATGCATGTTCTGTTCTTTCTTTTCTCCCTTTTTTTTTTTTTTCAACACTTGCACCTTGAAACTGATTTTTCCATATTTTTTTTATTGCATTTTTCATGTTAGTTGGGGATATAAAATAAAACTTAATAAATTTCAGTCTCTTTAGTTGTAGTCAATTATGCAACTTTTATTTTTAATAATGGAGCCTCCAATGAGTGGTCCAGCAATAATAATGGCTGGTAAATGTGGAAAAGAACGTCAGTGAGAATATGATCTTTTGGAAAGTTGTTACATATTTACAGGTTTCGGCCCCGTTTATTTCGTTAATTCGAGTTTAGAATTCGAGTTTTGTTACAGTAAAAAGCTCTCACAAACAATCACATCTAACTTTTTTACTACAGTAAAAAGCTCTCACATAAAATCACATCTCAACTCGAATTAAAAACTCGAATCAGCGAACTAAACGGGCCCTTCGTTTTTTTTATTAGTTCGAATCATAACTCAATTTTTTATTATAATTTTTTCATTTATAAAATTTAAATTCAACTTTTTTTCCTACAATATTTTCTCTTATATAAATTTACTTTTTTACTTAAATTTATTTGAGTACACGATTAAAATGTACGAGTATATATGCCTAGTAGATTATGCATGATAACGCCTTAAAAGAAAAAAAAAAAAAATATATATATAAAACAAAATGATAAATTTTAAAAATGCAAAACCGAGCACGTTTAAATACTGATTTTACGTAGTGCATTGCCCTCATTGTAAGGTTGTAAAATAATAATCTTAATAAAAAGAAAAAAAGAGAGAAATAAGGAAAAAAAAAAAAAAAGTGGGGACTTCTCAGTCACACCCCTTTATTTGCTGCACCAGCTTCGCAGCAATTCACGTGCTGATCATGTGCGTTCATCTACGTATATCCCAATCAAATTAGTCTAAATGCATGAACCGAGAAGACTCCAGGCGTCGGAACTTTCAAGGCCAGCGACCCGGCGAAGTTACAACGACGATTAGAGTTGGAAACGACAATGAAATTTAAACTCGAATAGTCGAATTCCAAAAACGCAGAAACCATGTAATATTGAGCGACAAAAATTTAGGAAACGACAACAAAATTGAAAAAAAAAATCAACAGCAAGCATAAAACGGAAAAAAAAAATGGAAAAACGACGAATAAATCTTACAAGCACCATAAAATATCAAACAAAAAGACGACAACAAGAAATCGTAAAACGGGATAAGATTTCGGAATGAGGATTGATGACAACTTGCTACTACTCAAAAAGCAAAAATAAAAACAAACGGCACAAACCATTGTATTTTCGTACGTCCGAATGGCACGGAACCGTACAACTTAAAAGAAACGACCCCTAAAAAAAAAAGAAAGAAAGAGACGACAAACTAGAAAGGAAAACAAACTTAACAGTTAAAAGATAAGAACTCCAAGAAAACAAAAGAAAAAAAAAAAGAGGACAAATTTAACAAAAATGCTGTCCGACATTCCGGAGTCGAGATTCCTGGACTTCATAATGGGGGTGAAACAAACACCGCTCAAATTGTAAATATCACTAAATAAAGTTGGCTACCTCTGAAAACGAAAGCAACCACAAAATAGAAAAGAAAAAAAAAAGACAAGAAATATACAAACGACATAAAAAATAGAGAAAGACAAAACTACATAAAAACAAGAAAACTGTAAAAACAAAACTGCAAAACGACAAACACGTTGAAAGGTATTGACATAAGTTTAAAGTGAGAGACCCGAGTAGACGGAATAGTCAAGAAGTAAAAACGACAACAACTGGAGCAAAAACTGAGAACGACAAAAAAGAAGAAACGACAATAAAACTAGAATAACGATAAACGACAGCAAAAAAGGAAACCATAACTCAAAAAGCGATAACAAATGTAAAAGACTAGGACAGTGGAAGAGGACAATAACTGAAAAACAGACAACAACCGAAAGCAGATAAGCAGTAAAAATAAGACGAAAAAGCACAAGGGACATGTAAGAAACGACAACAAAAGTAAAACATCCTGCAGGTTAAAACGACAAAAAAGTAAAGGCGCCACGACAGAGCTGAAACAACAATGAGAAAACGACAACAAAATAAGAACCATACAACAGAAAACGACACTAAATGTACAACCATTAATAAACAACAGCAAAAGCGAAAAAAGACAGCGAATAGAAAACAACAAAAAGAAGCCAGGAGAGCTGGAAAACGACGAAATTATTAAACGACATAAAACGTAATACGGCGAGAAATTTCAAAATGAATCTTCCCTTGAAAGAAACAAAAAAAAATGTAGATTATACTGTGGCAATTATTAATGAAATTTTCATTTCACTAGCAAAAAAAAAAAGACTTTTGCAATGGAATATCATTAATTAACCAAATGCATTCTGTTAATGTCATCAGACCAAAAACAAAAACAATAAAGTGATATGACAATTTAAAGAAACAAAAATGAAAATGAATATTGCACTCAGGCAATAATTAACGATTTTTGCACTTTTACTACTATATAATAATAATAACTATATTAATCAGTCAAATAACTATATTAATCAAAATATTAATTAAAAATTATGGGTAAAAATCAAAGCTCATATTAATAAAAGAGTTAAAATATTTTTCTATGCTCTACTTACTTCTTTTTTTTATTTTTTTCATTATTTTATTTTTTTACATTTTAATTTTCTTGTGTATTTTTTCAAAATATATTATTGCTCAATTTACTTTTATGAGAGTAACTTTTTTTTACATGTGTTCTCATTTATTTTTAATTAATTAAAATAATTTTTATTCAAATATACCCCTATTTAATTCTTTTTTATCAATTATTATCTTTATACATATTTTTTTAAAATAAAATATAAATAGACTTTAAATAATTGTATAAATAAATTTCTCCTTAGGCTCTTAAACTAGTATGAATATATTAATAGGAATGGTCTTTAGTTCGCAAGCAACTATTTACCTGACTTATCCGGTAAGTGATTTTCAACCGTTCGATGGAAATGGACGGGTGGGACTCATCACATCCTTGCAGAAGCATTCACAGGTGCTAGCTTCCATACACTGCAAGTGGCAGCTTTTATTGCCCATGTATTGAATGAAGAGAAAAGGGAGAAGGAAGAGTGAGGTTGGTGGCCACGTGTATATGTGAGTGACAATGGATGATGTGAGAGACAAGGGAGATGGCTCAGGGAAAAAATATATTAAAAAAAATGTGAAACCCAATTAAAAAAAAAGCTCTTTTTTTGAACAAAACAAAAAGAGGTTTGATTAGCAAAAAAAAAAAAAAAGGGTGTGAGGCTTAATCGTTTATGGAGGGGAAAGAGCTTAGTAAAAATAGCAGCTTTTACAGTTTTACAGTAGGCGAAAAATGTATGGATCGTGTATGTAAAATTTTATTATTTTTTGACGTTATTTTTATTTTATTTTTTAAAGATGAAAAATAAAAAAAATCATAAAAAATAGAATATTTATCAAAAAATGTGCCACTTATTGCATTAATTGTTAAAAATCATATATTAATTTTAGAATGTAAAAAATAAATAAAACTGTACATTTTTTTACCCATCCCGACCCTTTAGCTAGCCCCTGGGTGCCCCACTACGCGAGCCGGCGGCTTTTTGACAGGTTTTACTTTTTTGTCAATTTTTGAGGTAATTTTTTTCTGGCATGCCTAGAAAAATATAAGGATTGTGTCTGTAAAATTTCATTATTTTTTTAAGTCGTTTTTATTTTATTTTATTTTTTAAAGACGAAAAATAAAGAAAATCATAAAAAATAGAATATTCATAAAAAAAATAGTGCCGCTTGTTGCATTAATTTCTAAAAATCATATATTAATTTTAGAATGTAAAACATAAATAAAAATGTAAATTTTGGTATTTTATATTATATCGAAATATGCTCTTAAAATTTTATATTTTTAATAATATTAAAACAGTATTTTAATCTTTTTAAAAATATCTTTTTAATACCTTAAAACTAATTTTTGGGACATGTAATGTCCAAATTACTTTTCTTATTAGTTAAATAAAAATCAATATCTATTATATATAATAAATGTGATGAAGCAAGCATGTGTCAACTAATTTTTATCTCTTTATGGTACCCTTAACTATTTATATTTTTTACTTATTTGTTATCTAGTATTTTCTCTTACTTAGGGCTTAAGAAAAAAAAAACGGTTTAATTTGTGTTTCCATTTATGTTATTTACCTTTTGTACTTTTTATTTATGTGTTATGTACTAGTTTTGTGTTTCTATTTATGCCTTTATCAATTTTTGTATTTTTAATCTACTTGTTATCTATTGTTTTATCTTACTTAAGTTTTAAGAAAAAACGGTTTAATTTGTGTTTCCTTCTATGTTATTCACTTTTTGTACTTTTTACTTATTTGTTATCTACTGTTTTCTCTTATTTAGAGTTTAAAAAAAGTGGTCAAATTAAATAATATTTGAATTACGTTCTAAACGTGGCTTCTGAATCTACAAAACTCACCCCATCAAAATAAGCTGTGCGGTCTAAATATTAAGAAAAATAATAGAATATGGCGATTAGTTAGAACTTATTTGTTTACATCATAAAATTATTTTTCTAATAGACAATAAATATAACAGTCAAATTCATGCAATTGCACGTGCCTACTTTTACTAGTTTCTTAAAAAAATGAAAATATTTTAAGACATTAAAATATTTAAAGGAAAATAATAAAATAAAAAGTTCATGATTTTTTGCTAAATTTATTAGATTTTGATTAAGTAAAAGAGTACTAAGGTCATTTTACATCTTAAAAATCAACTTCAGAGCACCAAGAATATATTTTTAAAAATGTTGAGGTATCATTTTAATATTATCAAGAACACAAGATATTAAAAGCATATTTCGCTATATACATTGTCGCTTACATTCATTAACATGAAATACAACAAATCAGTCAATATACATACTTTTATCTATGTGTTCACTTAATTGTTATAAAAAATACATATTTTGAGGATTAATATACATTGTCGTTTCTTATAACTTAACATATATATCTTTATATGTAAATACACACGCTTTATATATAAATATACCCAAAAATAACAAAATTGTACATCTGACGTTGCAAACAGTAATATGAATAACGATTTTTGCAATAGAATATGACGATGATATTCCATGTTGTCGTTTCGGGGGCCCACCCACCACCACAGCACCACAACACTCACGTTTCTTCTTGAAACGAAAGCGAAACGACAAGACTTGTGAGAGGAGAGCAAGAACGCGATCTGAAAAACGAAAGAAAGAAAGAGACAGAGGCGAGAATTTGTACGTTTCAGAGTTGATTAGAAACAAGTAGTATCCTAATTCAAAATCGAGTTCAATCACCCCCCTCAACATTGGAGAAATTATGGCTTCGAATCCACCGCTAAATCCTTCACTGCTTCCCGAGATCGGCCCCGATGGCCTCCCTCGCGAAGCCCCCGTCATTGCCTACACTGAGAAGGTCTCTCTCTCTCTCTCTCTCTCTCTCTCTCTCGTTTGTGTATGAGCTTGAATTTCCTGAATATGTTGGTTCTATGGCAGATAATCGAGGAAGAGCAACTTCAATTAAGGAAGTGAGTTTCTTCAAATTCCCTCCTTTGTCACATTTTCTTTCATTTTTATTCAGATCCGTTACTGTTTCTTTCTCTGAACTGATATTGGAGTAATGCATCAAATGAGTGATTGATTTAGCTCTGATGCTATTACATTAATGATTGCGCAATATATCATTTGAAATTAGAATTTCTTTTGCTTAAATTTTTGAGATCTATGGGAGAAAAAATATGAATTGGGGTACTTTGGGATGCAAGTATTAGGCTTACAAATATGAAATTACAGAATGTATGAATGTTTCCGCATTATCATAGGTTTCAAATTATTTTAAGGTTCTTATTGGTGCAAGTAAAACCTTGTCAGAGGTTGTAGGAACTAGGAAGTCAGCTAAATTTTCAATCAACTTCTTTGAGAGACAAGATTATTAGAATGGATTAATGGGTATGCTTAAATCATATAAAATGTGGGTTGCGTTCTTCGATTACGTGTTTTAAGCCTTGGAGCTAACTGTGTTCATGTTTAAAACCCCCTTTTGCATTACTTGACGATTGGTGTTCCTCAAGATGGATTTAATTGAGAGTGGAATTCTTGTTGCTTTATGTAATAGTTCTTTCTTATAACTGTACTTGATAAATTTGATTATTCACAATGTGAAAGATGATTCTTTTCAGATACATTGAAGAAAACTATTCTAGAATCCGCGATGTTGAACGCAAGCTAGCAAACCTTACAATGGAAATGAAACTCACAGCTGGGCCAAAGAAAGCAGGTTGGTGCACTATTGTGTTGTTCTCGAGTTCTCATTTATGTGTGTTTTTGGCTGACTTTTCTTCTTTTTTTTTTTTTTTTTCCCCTGTTAAGCACTTGAACATTTAAGAAAGAAAATAGAGATTCAAACAGAAAGAATACGTTTGGCCAAGCTGAAGGAAGAACAAGCACAGAAGGTGTGTCCCTCTTAATTATAATATAGCTCACATGTCTGCATGTCTCCGTTTAGTGTTTTCATATATCTACACTTTGACCTTCCTTTATGCTTCAGTTTTCAGTGCATATACGTATGTCTACCCATATACGCAACTGTTCAAGTTTATGGCCTTCGTCGTTTACCCTTTCTTCAATATATTTATTGGTGTGCAGTTGTGCTCCTTCTGTAATCTCATACGTACCATTTTTTATGTAAGTTAGGCATGGGAAGCAGCATCAAAGGCTGTGAAGGATGAGGAGGAAATGAAGCAAAAGCTATGTGAAGACTTAAACCAGCTGGTAAACACATATATTAGTTAACTGTGGTTGAGGTTGCAGCTTTAGCAAATTGGTTTTGACACTGCTTCTAATTAGGTTCACGAAAGCAGCAACACGCAGTTTTCTAGACTAGAGGAGTTAAAAAGACGATTGGAAGCTTTGAACCCAAGTAGAGCATCAACGAATTTTGTTCCTCATGTAAGTTCCCTTTCTATACCTGGTCACACATTTGTAACATAGTTAATGTCTTGGAAAACTCCACTGCTCAGCGCTAAGCATAGCGTGGATGTTATTTGTTCTAACATCAGAAGGAAAATAGGCATATACAATTTGTGATCTTTTGTCTGTTATTGGCGTGGTTAGTAATATAAGATACTATTAATTAGCATCCTTTTCTTTCTAGGATAAGGTAGCATTTCGTACAATTTTGGGGTCAGATGTTACATCTTAGTAGTTTTGGTAGTTATGCCTTTTTTATATGCAGGATACATCATGAAAATGCAGTCCATGAAAATGTCTGGTATAACTTTCATATGATACTTGATGGGTTTTCAAATTTATAATGTGACAACAGTTATTACCATATCTATGGTAATTTATGAACAAGCAAGGAGGGAAGAAGCATTGCCGGATGGAAATGGAACTTGAGGGGTGGAAAGAAAGAGTTAATTGTTTATAATGACCTTATGAGAGTGTGTTCTGTTATTCTGAAGAGAAGTTATTGAGAAAGAAAAAAGGAGCCAAATAATAAGGATCAAAATTTGAGATAAGGAAAGGAGGCAAAATGAAGTGCAAGCTTTATCCATTGAACTGTTTAATACAATTCATAGACGCTAACTTCTTTTTTTTTTTTTTTAATAACAACGATATAGACGCTGACTGTTTGTATTTGAAATTATGTCCAGGATGGGAAAGCAACCGGACCTGCTCAGACAATCTTGGCTCCAGATGCTTCCTCAGCTACAAATTCAACAGAACAAAGTGGTGGTGCCAGAAAAACCATCCCAAATGAGGGAAATGGCGGAAACGTTCCTGTGACGAATGGGCTTAACCAACAGGCTTCAGTTGAGGGAGAAGGAAGAGGGAAGAAGAAAAGTCAGTTCCACGGCCGAGGAAAAGGAATTGGGGCTGTGCCTAAAGGCAGAGGATCTCCTGCTCCTGGCTGGACAGGGGCTGGGTTCGATGTTGATGGCAGAACTTGAAAGTGCATCAATTGGGATTTAGTCCTTGAAGCCCCTGGACTGGTAAAGTAAAGCTACATTTTTTTTTTGTTTTGCTATCATTGGACGCAAGTTCAGTCCAGATATCTTCCCATTGTTTACTTGTTAATGGTAATGTTACTTTTCTTTCTGTTGTATTTTACTTAATTGACTACATCATGTTCATAGAAAAGTGGACAACAAAAGTTAAGAATAGTGATATAATAACCCCATTGTTTTTTGCTTTGAAGGTCATGCTCTTGGAGATTTATTTTTGTACAACAACAACAACAAATACAAGCATTAATCTCAAATTAATTGGGATCGGTTATATGGATTTTTCGTTTTCAGTCTGCTCTATTAAATACGAGATCCTCTTAAAGCCCTAGACCTTGAAAGTCGTGCCTAACTACGTTAGCCAAAGTAATTCTTGGTCTACTCCTCGCTCTCTTAGTACTAGGTATTTGGATGTTCTCCTAAGCACGAACAAGTGCATCTAACGATCTATGTTGTACATGTCCGTACCACCTCAGACTCCCGCATCTTATCTTCTATTGGTGCTACACCTACTTTACTACGAATAACTTCATTCCGTATGCGATCCATCCTCGTATGGTCATTCATCCATCTTAACATACGCATCTCCGCCACATTGATCTTGTATATTTATTGTCTCTTGATGGCCCAACATTCACTACCATATAACATAACTGGGCGAATTGATGTCATATAGAATTTTCCTTTCAACATAATAGGCATTTTATCATCACATAAAACTCCGGTGACATTCTTCCACTTAACTCACCCCGCCTTAATCCTATGTCTAATATCCTCATCTATATCCCCTTTACACTGCACTATGGACCCAAGGTACCTAAATTTCTTAGAAGCCTTAATCATCACACCATCCAAAGAAATTTCATTACTCTGATCTCTCAAATTACTAAACCTACAATGCATGTACTCAGTCTTCGTTCTACTGAATTTAAATCCATTCGTCTCAAGGGTCTGTCTCCATAGTTCTAACTTACGGTTAATTTTCTCCCGATATTCATCAACTAAAACTATATCGTCTGCAAAAAGCATACACTAAGAAATCTCATCTTGAATTTTTCTTGTCAGTTCGTCCATCACGATAGTGAAAAGATAAGGACTAAGCGGAATCTTGATGAAGGTCAATCCGAATGGGAAACTCTTCCGTGTAGCCTCAAGTACTTCTCACACTTGTGAGTCATGACAGCTCTATCGTACATATCTTTTATTACATTGATATACCTCATGCACTACATCATGTTCATAGAAAAGTGGACAACAAAAGTTAAGAATAGTGATATAATAACCCCATTGTTTTTTGCTTTGAAGGTCATGCTCGTGGAGATTTATTTTTGTACAACAACAACAACAAATACAAGCATTAATCTCAAATTAATTGGGATCGGCTATATGGATTTTTCGTTTTCAGTCTGCTCTATTAAACACGAGATCCTCTTAAAGCCCTAGACCTTGAAAGTCGTGCCTAACTACGTTAGCCAAAGTAATTCTTGGTCTACTCCTCGCTCTCTTAGTACTAGGTATTTGGATGTTCTCCTAAGCACGAACAAGTGCATCTAACGATCTATGTTGTACATGTTCGTACCACCTTAGACTCCCGCATCTTATCTTCTATTGGTGCTACACTTTACTACGAATAACTTCATTCCGTATGCGATCCATCCTCGTATGGTCATTCATCAATCTTAACATACGCATCTCCGCCACATTGATCTTGTATATTTATTGTCTCTTGATGGCCCAACATTCACTACCATATAACATAACTGGGCGAATTGATGTCATATAGAATTTTCCTTTCAACATAATAAGCATTTTATCATCACATAAAACTCCGGTGACATTCTTCCACTTAACTCACCCCGCCTTAATCCTATGTCTAATATTCTCATCTATATTCCCTTTACACTGTACTATGGACCCAAGGTACTTAAATTTCTTAGAAGCCTTAATCACCACACCATCCAAAGAAATTTCATTACTCTGATCTCTCAAATTACTAAACCTACAATGCATGTACTCAGTCTTCGTTCTACTGAATTTAAATCCATTCGTCTCAAGGGTCTGTCTCCATAGTTCTAACTTACGGTTAATTTTCTCCCGATATTCATCAACTAAAACTATATCGTCTGCAAAAAGCATACACTAAGAAATCTCATCTTGAATTTCTCTTGTCAGTTCGTCCATCACGATAGTGAAAAGATAAGGACTAAGCGGAATCTTGATGAAGGTCAATCCGAATGGGAAACTCTTCCGTGTAGCCTCAAGTACTTCTCACACTTGTGAGTCATGACAGCTTTATCGTACATATCTTTTATTACATTGATATACCTCATGCACTCATCTCTTCTCTAGTACCCACCATAACACTTCTCTCAGTACCCTGTCATATACATTTTCTAAATCTATGAAGACCATATGCAAATCTTTCTTAGCTATTCTATACCTTTCAATCAGCATCCTAAGAAGAAAAATAGCTTCCATGGTTGATCTACCGGGCATGAACCCAAATTGGTTACCTGAGATGGTAGTTGTAGCCCTTAATCTCTTTTCAATAACTCTCTCCCAAAGTTTCATAGTGTGACTTATCAGCTTTATGCCCTTATAGTTGTTACAATTTAGCGCATCGCCTTTATTCTTGAAGATGAGAATGAGAATACTTTTTCTCCAAGCATCAGGCATATGCTTTTTTTTAGTATCTCGTTAAAAAGCTTAGTGAGCTACTTAATTCCAACCTCTCCTACACCTTCCAAACCTCTATTGGGATATCATCTGGCCCACGTGCCTTCCCTATTTTCTTATCTTGTAATGCAGTTTTAATTTCTGAAACTCTGATGCCTCTTGTATACATCACATTTAGTTTGCCTTGGTACCTAAGATCGCCAAATCCAATTGTATGATTTTTATTATAAAAGTTTCTCAAAGTAACTCTTCCACCTCTCCCCAATATCTTCATCTTTCGTCAAAACTTTATCCGTATCATCCTTAACACATCTCACATGATTTAGGTCCCGACATTTCATTTCTCTTATCCGAGCTAGTTTATAGATATCCTTCTCTAGTTCCAAGTTTCCCATACACCTCATCCAAATAAGTAGCACGGGCCTTATTAACTACTCTCTTATCTTCCATATTCGCTTCTTTGTACTTAATAAAAGTCTCATCATCCTTAGTTCCTTACACTTTGGTAGCTTTCTATATAAATTCCTCTTGGTCCTAGTAGCATTTTGAACTTACTCACTCCACAACCAGGTTTCCTTTCTTGGAGGGCCTTTACCTCTAGATACTCCTAGTACTTCCTTTGCCACTCTTTGAATGCAACTCGCAATGGTGTCCCACATAGTATTTGCATCACCTTCGCATGACCAAGCAGGCTCCTTTAACAACTTCTCCTTAAAAGTCAATTTCTTTATTCACTTTAAATGCCACCAACGAGTTCGTAGGAGGTGATTTATCTTAGCCCTTCTATGGTAAAGCCTAATGTTCACATCTAGGGTTACTAATCTATGTTGGGTAGTTAACGTTTATCCAGGAATTACTTTACAATCCTTACAGAGAGAACAATCTCTGTACCTTATGAGAAAAAAATCTATTTGGCTCGAGTTCTTCCGATTATTAAAAGTGATTAAATGTGAATCTCTTTTCTTAAAGAATGTGTTGGTTATAACAAAGTCGTGTCTTAATGTAAATTTCAAAATAGATTTCCTTTCTTCGTTCTGAGCCCCAAAACCAAAACCACCATGAATCCTCTCAAAGTTTTCTCTATCCTTACCAACATGTCAAATTCAAATCTCATCCAATAAAAATGCTACCCTCATTACTTATACTACGCATTAAGTCATTCATATCTTCCCAGAATTTGGTTTTAGTTTCCTCATCCAATCTTACTTGTGAAGCATAAGTACTAATTACATAAATGAATTTCTCCCTTAACACTAATTTGATCATAATAATTATATCACATAATCGCTTAATCTCAACCACTTCATCCTTCAAAGTTTTGTCCATTAGAATGCTAACTCTATTGCGATTCCTTTCCCAACCTGTGTACCATAACTTATGTCCTAGGTTTCCAATATCTTTTGCCTTCTCTCCCGTCCATTTGGTTTCTTGTAGACATAAGATGTTAATTCTTCTTCTCAGCATAACATCTATTAACTTCATAGATTTACTGGTTAAAGAACCTACATTTCAACTGCCTAGACTAATTTTCTTACCATGGGCTATCTTTGCCCCCTGCACACGTCCATGAATGTGCAAAGACCCCCCTTGCATATTTTTCACCATATCTAGGGCCCGACATGGCGCATGGGCTAGCTTCTCCCTCCGCACATGTTCATGAATGTGCGAGGACCTCCCTTGCCTATTTAACACTATACCCGGGGCCCGGTATAGCGTGTCACATGTAGGAAACGGCCTAACAGAGTCTGTAAATGAGAAATTCATGTAGAGTGACATATTTTTACGCTGACTGTCAACCTACCGCAACCTTCCTCATTTACTCGGGCTTAGGACCGGCTATACGAATCACCGTATAGGCAGAGTTGATTTTTGTAACGTCCCAAAAAATCAAGAACTATGCTTTCTGGTTTCCCTCGTCATTATTGAAGTCTCTTATCTGAATTCATGGAAAAGTTGATATCAAAAGTATATTGTCGCAAGTCTTGCTTCCAACTGTACACAACCTCAATCGGAAAAAAGTATCAAGGATTGATTAAATTTTCATGTTGGTTATGTTGCAAAATGAAAAAATAATCTTACTCTTACCACCGCACTCGGTGGCCTAACGGTAAAGGACAACCGTGGTAAAGTGGCCGTTAAAACAAATGTGAAGACTTATTCCTTGAATTTAGTATTCAATTAACTCCTGACCTCTAGGGTTAGGGTCCACCTTTAAGACTTTTAGTGAACATTTTAAATTAGCGCATGAGACTGAGATAACACCTTGGATAACATATAAGGAGCATGTTAACTAGGGGTGGCAATTCGTGTTAGCAGGTCGTGTTCGTGTCGTGTTGAACCCCTCAGTTGACACGAATAGGTCTGACACGAACACGACCCGTTTATTAATCATGTCAAAATTCTAAACCCAAACACGACCTATTTATTAGCGGGTTGACACGACACGACACGATTACCCCGTTTATTAAACAGGTCGTAAACGTGTCGTGTCAACCCGTTAATTACCTGTCAACACGTTTATGACCTGATTACTATCAACACGTTTGAACCTATTTCATAACCTATTTCTGAAAATGTTTCTCAACCTGTTTAACATGATGTAGAGACATTACATAATCTAAGTTCAAAATTAAAACAAACACATTAGAGTCTCTAACAAATTAAAAAACAAACACATAAAAGTCTCACAATTTAGAAAACAAACATATATGATTAATAATTAAATATTTAAATAATTTGCTGCAGTGGGGGGACTCCAAGTGCATCATTACGTTTAGGAGAAGTTGATCCCTGTGAGAAAGGCTCCTCTTCTTTCAATGAAAAGTTGAAGATATCTTGTGTAAGATTTTCCACCTCTTCATTGAAATCTACACAAAAACAAATATATATATATATAGATACAAGTTAGTTCAAAATCAATATAGAAAATATACATAATTTAAGTAAATTTGAAACTACCTTTGTCTCCATATAACCAATCTCTGGTACAAACAAGTGCTTCAACTGTCTTTGGTTTAAGTGAGCTACGAAATGAATCAAGAACTCTACCATTAACACTAAATGTAGCTTCAGAAGCAACTGTAAAAACATGGACAACCAATATATCACAAGCCATAGAAGCTAGTGCTGGATATCGAAATTGGTTTGATTTCCAAAAGGAAAGGATATCAAGATCCGCGGTCCTAGCCAATCTTGGCTCATCCAAATAAAGGTCAAGCTCTGATTTCTGTGAT
>NW_010367899.1:11761-19960 GCF_000414095.1 Morus notabilis | reverse complement strand
AAACAATAAAATTTTCAAGAAGATTTTCTCAAAGTGTATGAAAAAAAAAATACCTTACCAATAGAATAAGATTTTAAATCTTTAAATCTCCATCACATTTCATTAAAATGTCAATCTTTTTGTTTTTTTTTAGATATGCTTATGATATAACTTGATAGTTCTGCGTCCTCTGTAAAATCCTTCAAACAAATAGAGTTCTGGCATTTTCGAATCAAATAATGTTGTTCATCACATTACACTATGTTAGAAAAAAGCTCGTTCCCATATATCAATGAAAAGCAAATCACAGATCATTAAACTAAGCCTAATCAATCTTAATCAAGACTACGGTCTCAGATTATCACAATAAATATCCACAGAGTGAAATCACATTTCAAACAATCAATAGCATGTACTCAAAAACATTGAACAGCAATGGATCAAAAGAGTGAAATCACATTTCAAAATGTTAGACAACCATAAGTCTAGAAAGCCAAAATCAGAGGAACGATGGAGAAGAGAAGAAAGGTTTGCAAGTTTTGATGTGCAAGCAAAAACAACTGAAATCTGAAATACCTGTTTCGGTTTCCGAAGATGAACAAGCAAAAATAGGTGTTCTGATTTTCTGAATCCGAAATGCCTGAAATCCAAGACGAGAAAAGAAAAGTTATGGAAAAAAAAAGTAAACTGAAATGAGAAATCCAAAGGGAAGAAATCCGAAATACTTGCTTGCTTGCAGCGGAGAAATAGGCGTCGAGTGGAGAGGAACGATGGCGAGTGGAGAGGAACGGTCCTGAATGGAGAGGAACAGTGGCGAGTGGAGAGGAACGGTGGCGAGTGGAGAGGAAAGAAGGTGAGTGGAGAGGAAAGAAGAAGAAACTGGCGTGAGGCGGTGGTCCGGTGGACTGAGGTCAGGCGGTGGTCCGGTGGACTGAGAAGCGGCGGAGAGGAGAGTTGAGAGAGAGTGGAGAAGAGAAGAAGGTTTGCTGCTGCTGAGTGCTGGGTCTCGTTTTCGAATGTGGGCGGCTGGGGTTGGGGAGATACAAACAAATTAGGGTTAAAAGTTGAATAATATATTAATATAATAATATTGAAACATTTTTTACCTAGGTAATAAATGGGTAATAAACGGGTTGTATAATCGTGTTACCTAAATATGACACGTTTAATATACGGGTTATTACGGGTCAATTACGGGTTGGCGGGTCAACCTGAAAATGACCCGTTATTTAATCATGTTTCACGGGTTCGACCTGATTTTGACCCGGACCTATTTATGATAAACCCAAACCCGCTAATTTCGTGTGGGTTTCGAGTCGTATCGTCGTGTCGATACTCAGATTGCCAGCCCTAATGTTAACGCTAATTGCTTCCTTATTACTAGACTTCTTCTTTAAAAATATAAAAATTAAAAATTAAAAACGTGATCATATTTTCTATATTCTATAAACAAAATCTGCATATGTTATCAATTGGACAATGAAAAGATAGATAATTGAGTAATTATCAAAAAAAGGTAAACGCATATTCCAGGAGAACCACTTCAAACTTATTCAGATCAAACGTGATCCATTAATGATTAATAGGACCACTTCCCCTAGTTTATAGCCGGCCTTATTGCTGTTGCCTAAGTCGCAGAAACTAGTGTACTCTACCTAGTGCATAATACATATATCTGATTTGATGTATCACAATGACTATACAAGAGAGTAGGAATCTAGCCAATGCACTGGTCCATTAAATTTTTATATTATTGTTATTATTGCCCATATTATTGAATGGCCCATTAGATTTTACAATCATAAGTCGATTTTATTGTATTATGATCTTCTGGAAGTTAGGCCACTCAGAAAATTTAGGCCTGGCAGCTGTTAGCAGTTTGTGTGATTCCCAATTAATTTGTCACGTCAATTAATGGAGTTATAAATGTTCTACGCATCGAACACGTTCCTTTTAAAGATATTAGGTTCACTTCAGGGACGTTTGATAAGAAGATTCGTACCTGATTCGAATCATGATTTAAAGTTCGTTATAATATTTTTTTTTATAAAAAATACATATAAATTAAAAATAATTATAATCTCATAACTTTAATCTATGAACCAAACGTCTCATTCATTTATATATAAAAGCTTGTACCTTCCTTTCAAAAAAATAAAAAATAAAAGCTTGTACCTCGTGACTTTCTATATAAGCTGTAAGTACTTTTTCTTTTCACCGTTACTTTCTTGCATTGAGGTGGGGTTTTAGTAAGTCAATATGTTCATACAATTGTTCTATCAATTTAATTAAAAAAAAAAAAACCTTATTTTTTGCAGCCAATATAAGCCTTCTTTACTTACTTTTTGCAGCCTAATTTCCATATGTTCTTGACTTATTTTGTAAAAAAATAAAAAAAAAATAAAAAAATAAAAAAAATCATAGGCAATATAAATGTGATTTCACAATTTATTCTAACCATTAATGCACACAACTGCTAGGCATTCATTCATAAATTTGCAGTACTTGCAAAACTAATAAGAAGCAACAACTGAAATATGGTGGAGTTAATTCAGACATAAAAAAAAAAATAAAAAAATAAAAAAAATCATAGGCAATATAAATGTGATTTCACAATTTATTCTAACCATTAATGCACACAACTGCTAGGCATTCATTCATAAATTTGCAGTACTTGCAAAACTAATAAGAAGCAACAACTGAAATATGGTGGAGTTAATTCAGACATAATGCTGGCAAAGAAGCAGGCAGGAGGATTTGATGCTCACCAGCAAAAACAGTACTTCTGATATCTCTATTTATATACTTTTTCTTATTCTATCATACAATTTTCAAAAAAATTCGACTCATATCCAAGTCTCGAGTTATGTAATCATAGATTCTAAATGCCGAAACTGAAACCCAAAAGCAACAAGGATCAAATAGTACTCTTTTATCACGGCCATCAAGTGAGATATAATGTAGAAACTACAAAAATCTCAAAAAACTTTAGATCACAATGAGAAACTTTTAAATAATTCCGACCCATATATAATATAACTCAAAAGTCTCTAGCTTACCACAAACAGATCCGATGTCATTAATTGAACCCCTTAGTCACGAGTCAACCCTTCTCATATTATCCTGAATCATTGAGACCCATAATTAAGCAAACCCCACACGTTGACGTCACAAATCCACATGCATATGATTTTCATTAATTTGAATTTCCCGCTCGATCAGTAACGGCTTTTTTATACACATGTACATGTGTTGAGCCTTTATGTCATTCAATGCTATAAATACATATATGTGTTGTGTATAATAATATTACTACTATTACGTTAAGGTCCATTAATTTTACCGATTTGAGTTTAGAATTCGAGTTTTATTACAGTAAAAAGTTTTCAGAAATAATCATATCTAATTTTTTTATTACAGTAAAAAGTTCTCACATAAAGTCACATTTTAACTCGAATTAAAAACTCAAATCAGCGAACTAAACGAACTCTAAGTCTATGAAAGATTATTGTTGAAAATGTTAAATGGGAATTAATATTCCTGGTCAGTGGGACGACTCAGGGGGTCTATACTTTCTAGCAGAAATTTCAGAACTTTGCCTGTATGTCACATGTGTCATCTAGTTTGTCACCTGATATCTGACCCCTAATTTTTTCTCCGGATTAAATTTTCCATAAATGGGGTCACAGGTATTATATAAATAGTACTTGAGATAACTTGTGCTTTTTCTTAAGAAAAAAAGGGTAAAGGATATAGGAATCTTTGCACTTGTGTCTTTTACTCTTGGCTATTTTCATATTTGGCCTTGTGTCCGTAATATAAATTCTAGCTATCTGTTTCAAATATTGGCCAACACTGTCTGCGCTTTTCAGTTGAGGCTTAAATCATATGCAGAATAGGGGATCAGAGAATAGTCTGTATATTTCTCATAAAAATGGCAGTATATTTGGTGATGCTTTTTCTTTTTTCCATTTAATTTCCTTTATATAAAGGCCAAAATGAAAAGACATTAATGTGACAATATTGTCTCTGCTTTCATAAGCAATGCTTCACAATTTGTCTGCTTAATATTTTACAGTACACATCTTCAAATTTGTTCTCTCTCTCTCTCTCTCTCTCTCTCTCTCTCCACTTTCTTTCCTTATCTTTCTCTCTCTCTCTCTCTCTCTCTCTCTCTCTCTCTCTCTCTCTCTCTCTCTCTCTCTCTCTCTCTCTCTCTCTCTCTCTCTCTCTCTCTCATGTTCATATCCTAAAGAATGACCGTCGTAAAACTTTCCATCACAGTAAAATATCTAAATTCAAAAAGGAGAAAAAAAAGGCTAGTACTTGCTTGTACTTTATTTCTTCAGTGTATATATGAATTAGAATTCAGTTCCATGTGTAGTAATTTAAAGTACTTCAGCTGTGCATTATAAGACACCTGGCTAGCTTAGAGTTACCTTACCCTGTATATTAAGGGTTCGTTTGGTTGGAGAATTCAAACTATGTGATTCGAACCATTTTTAATTTATGTGTATTTTTTATGAGAAAAAATATTATAGCGAACCACGAATTATTATTCGAATCAGGGAACGAATCCCTCTACCACGCCTCCTAAATAAATATTTAAGCCTTTGTAATTATTTACAACTTTAGGCTGGCTTTTGAATGCACGTCCAATTTCTCGGGTATGCACAAAACCATCTTTTTAGTTATTGTCCTATTATTACTTTTTTTTAAAAAGCTCAGACTCCCATGAAATAAGAACCAAATCCTACATACATATGATTCTCTTCGCATGTACCCTTTTTAATGCTTAATATAAAAAAGCAAAACATTAGTGGTTATCCTTGGTAACAGTGCTTCAAACCTTCATCAATGCTATATATATCATTTCTTGGAATAAATTAATACTTTCCAACATTTTTTGGCTGCAAATATATGTTCTCCTTTTCTTATTTGAAATCTTGGACCTATACGTTAACTTGCACTCATATATATAATGAATGTCATACATTTAAATACATATATATATATATAGAAGATAAAAATGTACTAATTTTTCTTGCCATTCATGTATCAAGACCTAGCCTTCGTCATTAATTCGAATAATAGCTAGCAAGTGTAACATGATCAATACATTTTACATATGAATATCTCACAAAGATTCATTATTAGTACAAACCGGGCAATGTAACCTTAAAGTTCTTATAAAGTATATAAAGTAGAAAAAGCAACAGATAAGACGAACATACTAAAACATGACTCATGAAACATCAAAGTCGAATAATGTACAGAAGGCGAGAGAGAAGTGGATTCCTCTGCCACTGTTGTCTTTTGAGAACAGCTGAAGGGCGCGAGGGCTGTCGGGGGGGTCAAGTCCTACGTGTCAATTCCTAGACCCTCTTTACAAGTCCCAATTCACGCGGGCCCACCCCCCACAAGCGAATAGCATCTCATCACGTGAATCATTCATGAGAGATATATATGTGACCCCTCTCCCAAGAGTAGTCAATGTTGAATCAACAGTCAAACACTCCAATGCTTAGCCCATATTGATATTCCTTCAAACAGTATTCCAAAACGACACCGTTCCAAAAGAAAAATACCGGTGACGTTTAGTAAGGAAATTCGTAGTCTGATTCGAATCATAATTTATGGTATTTTCTCTCATAAAAAATACACATAAATTAAAAATAATTTTAATTTCATAATTCTAATCCATAAACTAAACGTCTCGGTGCCTTGTGTCACTGTTCGGTGTGAAATTAGTATCACCAAGTCCCGACCAAAATCAGAGCCGTTTCATGCACGAGAGTGTCCACTATGTCCCTTTCAATCTCCGTCACCAGTCCTTCTCCTTCTTCCTCAAACGCCATTTCCTTTTGGATCTTCATGAACCGATCTGGCATATCTTTATCAATTAACGCATCAATGTCTTCAAGCACTTGGCAGTCTCTGCATGGAAACCTCTGAATCCTCGAACACAATGTGTCAATCAACTCTGACCCAATATTAATATAATATTTAGCATTGTTTGTGCTGTAATTATTAATCCATGGCCTCAAGTTGATATAAGGCCTCAAGATATCGGCCAAGATTTCATCCACAACGTCGAACAACAACCTTCTGTTGCACCGGAGACGAAACTGGCCAACGTTGGAGAGATCAACGTTGTTGTTGTTGTTAACGTACATGGAAATTTCGAGGCGGTGAAAAATGGACGGGTCCAGGGGGTGGGAGGGGGAGAACCAATTGGTGAAGGACACGTGGGAAGCGTTGGCTATGCCTGTACGGGCAAGTATTCTGGAGATGTAGTGGCGGAGTATTTGTAGCTCTGACTTTGACCCACCACCACGAGCGGTGGTGGCGGTGGAGGTGGCAGTGGCCGACGTGGCAACGCCGTTTGGTACGTGGACGACGTCGTTTATGATAATGTCACGTGTGTGGAGCACGTGGGACGATGGTTGTGGGCCCTGGGAGTAGTACTTTTGGCTCTGAGAACTAGATAACTGTGACGAACGTTTCGATTCTTGGGCGTCATCAGGTACCTCTGCTGCAGTTGGCTGCTTTTCCAATAAACATAACGTAACAGAAGATAAGCTAACTGATAGAATTTACCCTCCCCAAAATTCAGCCAACACTCTCTACATACATACATACATACATATATATATATATAATATGTGTAACAGTCAATTTTTACTTATCTAACATGACATAAAATACCTTAGAAAAGATATGATATTTTTATTGTTATAATTTTGTTTCCGCCTAAACCACATACACTGCATAATAATAGTTCCTATTTTCTTGAAAGAACAAGTCCTCGTTCATTCGAGTTTTGTTACAGTAAAAAACTCTCACAAATAATTACATCTAATTTTTTTATTATAATAAAAAACTCTCGTATAAAATCACATTTTAATTCAAATTAAAAGCTTGAACGAACTCTAAATATGAACATTATTGATTTTGATTAATACAAACAAATAAAAAGGACAGAAAAAGAAAAGGTACTACATGAAGGGAATAAAGTGGAGTACCTGTATGGGAGAAGAGAAGACATGTTTGTTGCAGGTTGATGGAGGTGAATTAGAAGATTTCTTGAGGGGTAGAAGGGTAGGGACGACTACGTTGAGGTTGATGAGATTGTTGGACAAGGGAGTTTTCTTGCATTTCTTCTTGTCAGGAATGTTGGTTCTGCAGCTGGCTGCGGTTGACGGACGAACAAATGTCTCCTCCTGCATTTTCTGTAGCCTCCTACCAAACGTAGCCCCTCCTATTTCTCTCCCATAATTACCTCCTTTAACAATATGATCATTAATATTGTTAATTCTGCTCTTAATCACCATCTTTTGTTGCTGCTGCTGCTGCTCTTGCAGTGTCTGATAATGAGTACCCTTTGAGTTTGACTTCGCCCCGTTAACTTTGACCGTTGAAAGTTGAGAGGTTTGATGATCTTTGGGGCTTGTGGATAACGGTGTTGTGGTATGATTAGTACTTGTCTTGGAATCCGTGAATCTGGTCATCAGCCTTGGAGAGCAAGTAGAAGAAGAGGAAGTGGTAGTTGACATTGATGATGATGATGATGAGTTTTGCTTTCCTGATCGGCTTGCTTGCTCTTCAAGTTTCGACAAGCTGGGCTTTGAGACTGATGACCTCTTGGATTTGAGCTGATTAACAAGCTCGTGATGATGATTATCTGATCTGTTTCTCGTTATCAATATGGTGTTTGTGACGTCCAAGCCGACTTTTCTGCTAACACTCTCCTTAACCTGCTTCACAATCTCCCTAGCGTAATGGCCCGGGCTTCTGCTACTACTTTCACATGTGTGTTCTTCAACTCTCAACTGCTTTCTCCTCAAAGCGGACAGCTTAGAGAAGTCCAAATTTAAATCATGGTCAACAATATTCTCTTTGTTGATCTGCAGCGAAAGGCGGTGGTGATGATCAACGTCCGATCTTCTCGCCGAGGAGACCCTTGGGGTCTCGGGCAATGACCGAGTTCCTGCGCTACTGTCACCGTCCAATAGGTGTCTGGCTTTGTTCCGGAGCCGGGGCTGCCGAGACCGGAGAGGCTGCGTGTGTGACCTTGAGAGGTATAGTTGTTTTTGCGTTGCATGGATGGTTGGTGAAGAGCTTTCAGGAAGAAGGTCAAGACCCATTAGTCTTGCCACCAAACTTGGAGTTTTGGTCCCCGGAGAGTTGCTGCTTGTGTCTGAGGAAAAATCACTGGGA
>NW_010367899.1:0-11730 GCF_000414095.1 Morus notabilis | reverse complement strand
TCCTGCTGATCTTGAACCTGATCCCGTACTTGTTTTGATTTGAATCCCCATCTGGATTTTCAAACACCAATATCAATATCAAAAGTTGAAACTCAAAAGTTAAGAGAAAATATATAAAAGTGACATTATTAGTTTTAAGATGCTTACCGGGATGTTTAAGTTTAAACTTTCTTCATCTTCTTCTTCTATGATGGATGAAAGTGAAGTGCTTCCCTCCTCAGATTTCAAGCTGTTCCTTGGTGCCTCAACACCTAAAATGTTATTAATCCATATTAAAATTCCCCAAAATTTTCAAGAAAAAAAAAAAAAAAACAGAGAGAGAGAGATCAAAGAATATTTAGTAGTACCTTTTGGGATATTGTCAGCTTCTTGTGGGAGCTGATAAAGAGTAGTACTAGTAGTATTCCTACTAGTTGTGGGCTTGAAACTAGAAGCTGTTTCATGATGAGGGTGGTTTAAACTAGTGAACTGAAACTGATGAAAATCGAACAACTGAAACACAGCACACATGCAACCAGCTGATGATGATGATGATGATGAAGAAATGGCGTCTCTATCCACATTTTGACCAGCTCTCTTTGAGGATTTTCCACCCCAATACCACTCTTTGCCCATTACTTTGCTTTTGTATATTTCTTTTCAACACACACACACACACACACAAAAACAATCTATAATATCATGTATAAAGAAACGTCTCTAACAATAACGAAGAAGAGAGACGAAAAATAAAAGAAGCAGAAGTTTTAAGGAATTATATATAAGACTTGGTGGGAGAGATTTGGAGCGATAAAAGAAAGCAAGAAGTTCAAATTTCATCTCATGGGAAGCTCATGGTCACGAAGAAGAAAGAGGCGAGAAAAGCGGATCCACAAAGCATAAAACACACTGGCCTCAATTTTTTTTGCTTGAAACACACTGGCCACAATTTGATTTTAGGGAATTAAGTACAACAAAAATAGTCTACGTTCGTTATTGGTTATATATATCATCTCTCTCTCTTACATCAAATATATATATATATATGTATGTATATATGCTCTTTTTTTTTTTACCAGTTCACACTCACTCCCAAGTTTTACCAGACCAAAAACTAGAACCAATTCTGCCTACCCTTTATCATCTATTTTCTCATTGGGAATTGAACCTTGTAAATAAGAAATGGATTAGCTGACGATACGACCACGCACCTCTTACTCTCTCGCTTGACACACACTATTATTATACTAATTAACGATAATATTCTTTTTTTTAATCCTATTTTTTGTTTTTTTTTTAACTCTCTACGAGCTCAATTTACAATGCGATTCCGGATTCCCCACGCCAGAGAGGCCCTGAGTTTTTTTTTTTTTTTTTTTTTTTTTTACATATATGAGATGGTTTATTGGGGATCTGCAATCTAATCCAAGTATCGAACCCTTCTGTTTTATGATTATGACTTATTTACCATTTCTACAATTTTTTTTTATCCCTTTTTATACTAAGGTCTTATTCATTTCACCGATTCAAGTTTAGAATTCAATTTTTACTACAGTAAAAAATTCTCATAAACAGTTATATTTAAGTTTTTTGCTACAGTAAAAAATTCTTACATAAAATCACATCTCAATTCAAATTAAAAACTCGAATCGAACCCTAAGTAATTTATAGAAAAATATAGAAGAATGCCCTCACTGTTTTCTTTTTACATGAATTTTCTCCTCACTTTCTCAAACTATATATTAACTTAGACAATTCTAAGAGACGAATATAAAATAATTAAAAGAAAATTGTTAAAATTATTAAAGTGTGTGGTCTAAATTTGTACTCTCTACTCTTAATTAATACCCTTTTGACTAATATAATGATTTAACTAAAAAAATTAATAGAAAATAAAAAGTAAAAAATACATATTCATACATACTAAAGGACATTTGTCTCCTTCCTCCTAAAAAAATTAAAGAAATAACTTAATGGAAGGTAGATTTTTTTATTACTATATCCACCCATTCTTATCTTGGGCCTGATCGCCAGAGGCAGTTGCTTCGACCAAAATAGAACAAAAAGGACTATTAATGATGGGTTCAAGGTCTTTGGATTGGGTTCAATAATTGAGTAGCATCTTACTTTAAAATCAGGTCTCCAATTTTTCATTAAAAAATAACAATTAATAAAAGTACCTTTATGTAATTTACATTTAAGCAGCTAAGCTTGTTGATAAAAAAAGTATTGCCGCAAATTTGTTGACATAATACCAAGTCCTCTAATGAAGAACAAACTTGTCACATTCTATTTTTTTTTTTGGTATTTGTTCATGGAGTGATGATCAGTTGTTAAGCTACCCAAATGGCGGTGAAGGATAAGTCAGGCATATTTTCAGGAATCAGGGCACTGGGGAAACTTACAAAGAATCTCAGGGATAGCTGAATTATATCACTGTTGGTGAGGTCCAAAATACAAATTGTGCACATTAATAATAGTAATGGTGGTACATCACTATCACTATTATGCACATAACATCTTTGCTTCTACATCATAGCTTTTTTCTCCCTCAATTTACTTTTTAAGTGCAATAGTTTTAGCTTTGTGTTTATTTGGGGTGAGAGAAAAAATCATACAAATTAAATTTTGAAAAATCATAAGTAGATAGATGGGAGATGGTGGGCCCAATTTTGGATGTGCGTTAGGAGATATGAGCATCATGTGATGGTACGCTGTATGTGCAGAATTTCCGACAGAGGAAGCTTACCAGGACAAAACGACGCTGCATGGGGCCCCAAAAAGAGCTTCTAAATAAAATCCTACTTGACTGGCGTTTCATAGGTCCAAACTTTGCAGCTCCAATGGGCCTATATAGCTTTTACACTTATTTTGGGACCACAACCTATGGTCCTTGTATTGTCATGGTACCTTAAGCTCGTTAGATTTGAGTTTTCAATTCGAGTTAAAAAGTGATATTTTTTAAGAGTTTTTAACTGTAATAAAAAAAGTTAAATGTGATATTTTTTGAGAATTTTTAACTGTTTAAATCTAAAACTGAAAACTCAAATCAGTAAAATGAACAAAATCTAAATGTTTCTATTCTTTCTTTTGAAATGACATTAGTTTTTGAGACTCTAATAAGCTTCTCTATCAGTTATATTAATTTTTTGCTGTTAAATTTAATTAAAATTATATCAGATTTTAAAAAATATACAAAATAAATAATTTCTGATACTAATACGAAAATTAAAAAAAAAATTAAAAATGACCGGTAATTTAAAATTTTTTTTTGTCCTACCAAAGATACTTTCTACTTTTTGAGGTATTTGGTATTTGTTGGCCAATGCAATTCCACAAAAAAAATGCGATGAGAAAATAAAGAAGAAAAAGGGGGGGAAAAAAAACCAAACAAGTGTAGCTCATAATGTGCAATGATGTTTTGTTTAGAAAGGGAGAAGAAAGAGAAAGAGGAGAATAGTGATAACTATTACGTTTAGGCCTAACTATGAAAATATTTATCTATTTGATCAGGGCTAGAAAGATTTGATTCGGTCTATTGCAAGTGCTTGGGATCTAGTGATATTAGTGCAATCTAGTACTTTATCATTAGTACAAGCTAAGATCTTCAAGCACGTAGATTTTCATTAATTCACAAAAAGTGTTTGAAATACCTTTTTTTTTTTTTTTTTTTTTTCTCAAAAGGCAAAATCCAAGAATATAATATAGGAAACGATACAGGGTAAATCTCAGTTAAGCACCAATAAAAAGAAATCTCATCATATGGACATTTTCAAGCCAATATCATTTTAAGGTTTGATGGCCACACGATTAGATTAAAAAAATAATTTAAGCCGTGATAGTGCAAGGAAGGAATACATGACTTTTTTCTTTTTCTTTTTCCCCCCCTAAAAGAGGACAAGCCTTTTTACTGACCCTTTTTATTTTTATTTTTGTTTCATTCTGCTAAAAAAACCCCCCCCTTAAAAAAAAAAAAAAAAAAAAAAAAAAAAAAGGACAAAAATTTGCCTTATATTTTTATGCATAAACTTTACAATAAAGAACTGTAGACCATCTTCAGATTCAGTTTTTGTTGGGAGATTCTCCCAACACAATATTCCTGACCATTTAAACAATTGCTCTAAACTCCAATATTGAATCCTTCAGATGGAGTGTGGGGGTGTTTGTGGCTGTTGGTGAAGAAAGAGAGAGAACTAATTCAAATTCAAAGTGGTTTTTCCCTCTTCACGGATACCTAATTAAATAAACATATCATGTCTATTAAATGTGGCACTGTATTTCAGTGCGTACCATATAATTTATTGAGAGAGGGAAAAAAAAAAAAAAAAAAAAGAGAGAAGAGGACATAAAAGAAGATATTATTGGGTATGAGAAAAAAAAAAAGGCAATAATAGAGAGGTCCCATTTATTTTTTTTTGCTTTGTAAACGTTCTAATGATGTAAAGAATCATTATTGATAGGGAGAGAGACCCATCAGCCAATTAATTCCCTTAGAATTTTCAGGTCCACGTGACATTACCTTTTATCAATCCATTTTTGCAAGATTCAGACGAGCAACTTTTTTTCTTTCGCCCAATTCTTATTGAGAAAAGGAAAAAGATTTGTTTCCTCATAATCTATCGCGTCAGACACATATTGATGATCAATCAAAATCTGGCGTCGCATATTCAAGAAACAAAAGTTTGAAGAGTGTGGGACCGGATTTCGTGGGTTTTGCTCCAAAATAACACGGTTTAATTAATAGTAAATTTCCATTTGAACTTTGTGGAATGAGGACGAAAAAAAATGAAGACTTTTTATATCTTGATTACACCACATTCCAAAATTTTCATATCTTCATTTGAAATTTAACAAAATTTTCATAATATTATAAATATAGCAAAAATGACATAATCATTATTATAACGACGTCAATTTGTACCATGTAATGATATAATCATTATTTTAATGATGTTAAAATTTTACTATGTTTGTAATATTTTAAAAATTTTGTTATATTTAAACTCGAAATTTGAGTTTGGTACTCTTTATTTTTCAAAATTTTATGCAGGTACTTTAACTTTTTAGAAAATATTTTTTTGGTACCTCAGCTATTTTTTAAGATACAAAAAGATAAAATTACCCTTATTGTAAAACTTCATCCGTTGACTAGAATTTTAAAGAAAAGAAAGGATTTTAAAAATTGTTATAGTTGTAGATCATAATCCTTTTTTTAAAAATTCATCTCTTTAAAATCTTTTTTTAAAATTTTTTTCTTCAAAATTCTAGCTAACAGATGAATTTTTACAATAAGGGTAATTTTGTCTTTTTGTGTTTTAAAAAATGGCTTTGAGGTAAAATTTTTTTTTAAAAAGTCGAGATACCGACATAAAATTTTTAAAAATAGAATATACCAAACTCAAATTTTAATATAATAGTGGATACCAAAACAAAATTTTTTCTTAAAATTTTACTGGATTCGTGAAGAGCCTGATATCGTATGAGAATCTGGTGATTGAAGCTCAGCCCAGGTACCGCAACAGACATAGTAAAAGGCCACTCTTTTAGGCTCATTTTGAATTTAGCCCAAGTTTAACAGTTTGCGGAGGACGACTTTAACGCATCCCATCCTCAGAAGATGGAGAATTTGAGGTTATTAGAAGCTGTGAATTTGGCTCGAGACTTCTGTTCAGGCTCTTTCTTTTAGACATGTTGTAGCTCATAATTTTGTGAGATTTTTTCTTGTTTCTTTTGAATGAAGTTTATTTATCAAAAACACACGTGATCTTTCATGACACGACACATGATGAGTCAAAACATGTATACTACTATAAAACTGCATTAGATACCTAAAATATATGAGCACTTCCTTTTATAAAATCTTTCCACCATTGAAAACTTTTACATACAAATTCATGTTTAAAAGAATAATGACCCAATCATTCAAGAAATGCCAACGAATTTTAAAATAATTTTTCAGGTAATACATGAACACGATTTTGAATTGATATGATGATCAGTTTTCTATTTGATATAAGACGTTTACTATTGAATATATTATCATAATATTCGACGTTAAAAAGTAATGAAATAATTGTTAAAGCATTTTAAATACTCCGAAGAAGGGTTAAAGTTAATCACATAATCTAAATTATTTAGAGAGGCAGCTGGGAGGAAGTATTCGACGTTGAAAAGTAATGAAATATTAGTAAAGCATTTTAAACACTCCGAAGGAGAGAGAGGGAGGGGGAAAGAGAGAGAGAAATAAAGAAAAATATCCGAAGTTAAAAAGTAATGAAATATTAATCAGTAAAGCATTTTGAACACCCCAAAAAAAGGTTAAAGTTAATCACAATTTATTTAGAGGGAGGGAGGGAGGGAGGGAGAGAAAGAAACAAAGACAAATATCCGAAGTTAAAAAGTAATGAAATATTAATCAGTAAAGCATTTTGAACACCCCAAAAAAATGTTAAAGTGAGGGTTTAAAGTTAATCACATAACCTAACTTATTTAGAGAGTAGTCACATAATCGTGCAAAAATATAGAACTAGAAACGAATAGCCTATAATACAAAATGTAGAGAGAGATAAACAAAGAAAAATATTCGAAGTTAAAAAGTAACGAAATATTAATGAGTAAAGCATTTTGAACGTCCCGAAAAAAAGGTTAAAGTTGATCACAATTTATTTAGAGGGAGGGGGAGAGAGAGAGTAAGAAAGGGTGGGACGGAGGGACGAGAAAGAGAGGGTTTAAAATTAATCACATAACCTAACTTATTTAGAGAGTAATCACATAATCGTGCAAAAATATAGAACTAGAAACGAATAGCCTATGATACAAAATGTAGAGAGAGAGAAACGAAGAAGGGGTTAAAGTTAATCACATAACCTGAATTATTTAGAGAGTGATCACATACTAGTGCAAAAATATAGAACAAGAAACGAATAGCCTACTATACAAGATGTAAAAATACAAATGAATATGGTATGATTTTTCTATTAAAGAAAAGTACAGATTAGTTCAACATAAATTCAACGCCTCTAACTATAATTGTAATTAGAAAGATGATAATCTCGATTCACAAGTCTCGATTTGAGACAGTATATGTAACATATTCAGTTTTAAAGAATACTCTAGAACAACAAAAGGGTTGTCTTCCTTTTACTTGACAAAAGATAAAAGGAACAAAAACGTAGAAATGTTCAATTCAAACTTCAAAGTGACATGTACATGTGTGCATGCAGGACGAGTGCGTCAAACAAACATTGACCAATGGAACTGGGGATCTGGCAATTGCTAAGATTGTCAAACAGTTCTGTAATATTGATAAACTTAGTAGACGTTTGGTTCATAGATTCAGAATCATAATTCAAAACTATTCTTGTTTTACATGTATTTTTTATAAGAGAAAAACACTATAGAGAATCATGATTCAGAATCAGAGACGAATACAGGAAACAAACATTCTCTTAATTCAAAACTATTCTTGTTTTAAAATTTTGTTATATTTAAACTCGATTCACAAGTCTTGATTTGAGACAGTATATGTAACATATTCACTTTTAAAGAATACTCTAGAACAACAAAAGGGTTGTCTTCCTTTTACTTGACAAAAGAAAAAAGGTACACAAATGTAGAAATGTTCAATTCAAACTTCAAAGTGACATGTACAAGTGTGCATGCAACGAGTGCGTCAAACAGTGACCAATGGAACTGGGGATCTGGCAATTGCCAAGATTGTCGAACAGTTCTGTAATACTGAAAAACTTAATTTGCACACAATATATTGAAATATCTCTAATTTTCTTGACAACATGAAGAAGAAGTAACTAATATATATTCGGTAAATTTTAAAGAATACACTTTGTACGAGTTCAAAATGATCAAATTATTTACTTCCCATTTTTTGGTATTTCTACACAACATATATAAATATAACAATATGAACTTATACATATGAATGAACTTATGAATAGATAATGATCTATTGATATCATACTACCTGTATCATGAATTCCCAAATATTCATATTAAAATTCTTAATTAAGCATACAACTTATTAATATTTGACGGTACTACTAAATACTAGTGATAAGCTACGAACTATATAACATATATATACTTCGTGGATAAGTTTCAAGAGATCATGAACAACCAGTTTGAGTAATCAGCAGTGAGTTTCTTGGCAGTCCGATGAAGAGCTCGGTCTCAACGTGATCCTGATCTAAAGAACTAGTACTCCGGCTACTTTGACTGCAGTTGGTTGCAGCTTCTTTCTCTTGGATTAATGGCTGCCAATTTGGCAGCCTTGTTCCATTACTCTAAAAGATGTTGCACGTATTAGGTATTCAGATTTTATGATGTTTGATACTGCTAAGCTACGGCTAAAAAGACAGTACAACACATATAATAACAATCAAAAGCTAGGGCTAAGTTCGTTAGGTTAGTTTAAGCAAATTTGCTTGTAATTAACTATAGTTTACACGTGTAAGCATCTGATTGGTTAGCTTTTAATTAGTTAGGTTGGCTGATACACATATATTAGCCTATTACTATTGAAGGAGCTCGAACAGTTTATGAATCTTATATATAATGAAGAGCTTCTGAGCTTAATTCAATAAAGACTTTTTTATTCTTTATTTATTTTTTATTTTTTTCCCTGTTCTATTCTTCGAGACTGACAAAGACAATTTTGTTTCATCCTTTCTAGCATTGCCTTTTTTGTTGTTTTCGTCTATCTTCCACTTATTTGGTATTCAAACTGAAAAAGAGAACCCAATTATAGTTCCCTTTCAATCCAATATATTACAAGCAATATTTCCACTTTTAGAACATCCTTGATTTGTTGGTACTATATGAAACTTGGTTCTTTTTTTAAAACAAAAAAAAAAGAAGAAAAAAGGCTGGCAATTGTGGCAACTAGTCAAGTGAATTCCTTGAATAGAAACTACGTTATCAATTTAAGCTGTTACCAAACTCAAAAAATTGATTTGGAATTCGTTTTGTCTTTAGAAACTCTTTTTCGATAGTAAAACCTAGCCAAAATGACACCAGAAGATCCGAAGCAGCAGACTTAAGACAAACAAGAGACGATTAATACTTTCTAGGGCGAAAATAGAGATAAAAATATAAACAAGAAACAAAATAAAGGACTTAAATTTCACCTTTTCACGTAACTTTGCATTCTCTTCCAAGAGAGTTCTTTCCTGAATTAATTGAGGAAAAGAAAAAACATAACTAAAACCAACTAATCTCAGCTTGTAAACTAAGCTTGAAGCATATATTGAACATAAATGGCATAAAATACCTTTGTTTTTAGCTGCTCTATCTGTTCATTGAATACGTGATCCTGGGAAATAGGAGTTTCAAGTAATTTAATAAGCTGTCGTCATTAACATGTACATGGTAGCCAAAAGCAACAGTTATAGGGATTAACAAAAAACATGTCTGAAGTAGAGCTTTTCTAGAAAAACATAAAATAAAGGCTTTTTTGTATAAACACCCCCTAAACTTTTTGAATTTGGCAATTTAGTTTTTATTCTTTTTTTTTCCTGACAATTGACCCCTTTAACTTAAAAATCTTTGCAATCAAAGTTCAATCGAAACGACATCTGTTTTTTTTTTATGATTCTAATCATGTAATGCTCACATGAGAATTTGTTGAGGGCAATGAATGTCATTTCTCACCCTATTTGTGTGGTTATATTGATATCAGAGTCTTTTAATGAGTTTGAACACAATCAGCTGTGATAAACAACTTCTAGTTTTTAATAGTTATTGCGCTGTTGAGACACTTCAAAGGTGAGAAATGACCTTTATTACTCTCAATAGAGGTTCACATTCACACCACGTGATCAAAATCATGAAAAATATAAGACTCCATTTTCAATTGAACCTTAATTGTAAAACTTTTTAAGTTAAAGGAGTTAATTGCCACGAAAAAAAATAAAGACAAAATTTCTAAATTTAAAAAGTTGAGGGGCATTTGTACAAAAAAAGCCTAAAATAAAATAAATGTCCTGATAAAATGTAACAGCATGCACATAAGAGGAAACTTTGTGGAAAAGTCCTTAATCAGTTTTAAGATTACTATATACCTTTCTAGCTCTAATTTTGCGTAGGCTTTGCTCCAACTGGCGATCGATCCCTTGGAGTTCCTCGTAAGAACATGAACTAATGTCACGTCCCAAAAACCTCCTAAGAGAATGCAAAATTCAAAGTTTAGAGAAGACCAATTATTGTCCAGTGTAAAAGTATCTACAATACAATTTCAAATTTCTGTAGCAATATTGTCAAAATAAACATTTGAATAAGGAAACTATTCTGCGATAAAATACTATATTTAATTTCGAATTTGACACATACTATACTTAATATCATGATTTAACACCAAGTATAGTTATGCTTAATCTTGACACTTGATCACTGATAATTGATTGATGTTTTGATATTTTCACTTTATAATTACAACAAATTTCATTTATTCATTAATTTTTTTTTTCCTTTTACCAGCTAAAAGCTTATAATATATGATGAAAAAGTATATGCATAATTTAAAATAATATTTTGTATTGGAATACAAAATAGAACATATACTAAATATGTCTTCTTAAACCCCTAAAAAAAAGGTCTTCTCACAACAATTTTTTTTTAATCAAATAAGCATCGGCATTAATACTTTGGACATGGAAATGGTCCGAGGTCAAAATGACAAATAATAACAATAAAGTAGGCTGCCAATACCGCTTAGAAACTTCAATTTGCTCAATCTTCTTGGCCAAGTTTGCAGTTTCAAGCCTCAGTTGCTGCATCCAAATCCATATATATTCATTCTTAGCGGCAAAAACTAACTTGGTTACAAACTAAAGTTGGCATACATTAGTTGCATTATGGATCAGAATATGTGTTTTCAGAGTAAGCCTTCTAGTGGTATTTTTGTCAGATATTCAAAAAAACTTTAGCAAGGTAGTGATTCAGATAGCATTTGATTGTTATAAATTTTGTTACAGTCTGATCATTGTAGTTCAATGAAACATAGCTAGCCTAGTACTCCTTATGATCCTCAAGATCAAAGAAAGTATTTGATTGCATGCGAGTTATAAATTACAAAATACTTTATTCTCACGTCATGAGTAGTTGTACAATATATATAGATGATTCCGAAATATTGAAACATTAAGGTTGCGTTTGGTATGAGGGTTCTAGAATCGGAGACCATGATTCTAGTTCCAACCTTTGTTTGTTTGCAAAAAGTAAAACATAGTTATTGAAAGTCAATGTTTGGTTTGGATGGTTCTGGTTCAAGGTTTGGACTCTGATGTGATGTTTTAAACTAAAATCACTCCAAAAAATAAAACCACCCTCCCTCTAGGTTTTGAATGGTTCAAACCCCTAGTTTTAATTCCGGTTCCAGAACCATGGTATGGACCACATGTTCAAATCATGAATCATGGTTCTGATTTTAAAATAAAAACCACCCTGATTTGAACCCTCATACCAAACACAAAAATCAATATTTAAGTAGCATACATGTATCAAAGCATGCTGAGATGAAATGTCATATTCCAAGATATGGAGTTTCTAACCTGCATGTATTGTTGATCGGCTTCAGTCATCTTAGTTTGCTCATGATGATCTTTTGGCTTTTTATGGTATCGTTCGATGATTTTTCGCATGCTGAGACATCCAAAACATATTACATGAACATGTTCAAATATTTTACTATTGATACAATGCTTCATTACCAGAAATATATTAAAAGGAAAAAAAAAA
>NW_010367898.1:0-774 GCF_000414095.1 Morus notabilis | reverse complement strand
GAGCTTCGATCTAATAGCTGATGGCCCCGTTACGATGCCAACAGTTGTCGCCGTTCCCATGCCGGTTGTAGGGCGTGAACAGAGGTTTGATCTAATGGCTGATGGGCCCCGTTACGACACCAAAAGTTTCGCCGTTCCGGTGGCAGTTGTAGATCACGAAGAGAGCTTTGATCTAACGGATGATGGGCCCCGTTACGACACCAAAAGTTTCGCCGTTCCGGTGGCAGTTGTAGATCACGAAGAGAGCTTTGATCTAACGGATGATGGGCCCCGTTACGACCCCAAAATTTGTCGCCCATCCCGGGGCGGTTGTAGAGTGCGAAGAGAGCTTCGATCTAACGGCTGATGGGCCCCATTACGACACCAAAAGTTGTCGTCGTTCCCGTGCCATTCGTAGATCGCGAAGAGAGCTTCTTTGATCTAACGGATGATGGGCCCCGTTACGACCCCAAAATTTGTCGCCCATCCCGGGGCGGTTGTAGAGTGCGAAGAGAGCTTCGATCTAACGGCTGATGGGCCCCATTACGACACCAAAAGTTGTCGTCGTTCCCGTGCCATTCGTAGATCGCGAAGAGAGCTTCTTTGATCTAACGGATGATGGGCCCCGTTACGACACCAAAAGATGTCGCCGTTCCCGTGGCGGATGTCGAGCGCAAACAGAGATTAGATCTATCGGTTGATAGGCGCCGTTACACAACAAAAATTTTGAGCGTTCCTTTGGCAAGTGTAGATTGCGAAGAGAGCTTCGATCTAACCGCTAATGGGGCCCGTTAC
>NW_010367897.1:0-7125 GCF_000414095.1 Morus notabilis | reverse complement strand
GAATTCGTTTTAAAATAATTTTATTTTTTATATAAAAATAAAAATAAAATGTTTTTAATTTCAGACAGAAATTATTTTTAAAAATACGATTTTATAGTTTTATTAAAAGATTATTTTCAGTGAAAAAACTCATTAATGTCTCTATTTCCCTCTCTCTGCTCGATAGAAGAGAAAACGAAAATAAAAAATAAAAAACGACAAAAAGTTTCTCTCTCTCATTTTACACCAAACTAAAAAATCGTTTTTATTTTTATTTTTTGTCTTTATTGTGTCAAACACCGTTTTAAAAACGTTTTTATTTTTTTTTAAGGAACGATATTGGCTTTTCATCACACGATTATAATCGATCGATCAATTCAAAACATGAGTAGTTTCAAAAAGAGATGTCCACAAGAGAGTCTCTTATTCTACATACTTTGAAAAATTATGGGTGTGTTTAGAATTCGTTTTAAAATGAACGATATTGGCTTTTCATCACACGATTATAATCGATCGATCAATTCAAAACATGAGTAGTTTCAAAAAGAGATGTCCACAAGAGAGAGTCTCTTATTCTACATACTTTGAAAAATTATGGGTGTGTTTGGAATTCATTTTAAAATAATTTTATTTTTTGTATGAAAATAAATATGAAACGTTTTCAATTTCAGACAGAAATCATTTTTAAAAATGTGTTTGGTAATTTTATTAAGAGATTATTTTCAATGAAAAAACTCATTAATGTCTCTCTTTCTCTCTCTCTGCTCGATAGAAGAGAAAACGAAAACAAAAAAAAAAAACGACAAAAAGTTTATCTCTCTCATTTTACACTAAACTAAAAAATCATTTTTATTTCTGTTTTTTGTCTTTATTGTGTCAAACACCGTTTTAAAAATGTTATTTACACTAAACTAAAAAATCATTTTTATTTCCGTTTTTTGTCTTTATTGTGTCAAACACCGTTTTAAAAATGTTTTTATTTTTTTTTTGAAAAAGGTGAAAAATAAAAACGGGATTAATTTTAAACATGGCCTATAATTTTTACTTTTATTCTTTTACTGATTAAAAATAAAAGTAAAGGCTCTGTGTTCATACAAATCGTTTGTGTTCTGTTGTTTGTACTCCTTAAGTGTTGGCTCTTATACTATGATCCATACAACAAGAATTTGTTCCAAACATCAGCTTCTTTGACCAGTAGAATGCATCCTACTGTCTATTTTAATTTACTTCTCAACCCTTTTTTCTTTTCGAAGTATTCCCAAATCAACACGTAATACCCGTTTCCTAGTTAATGTCGTTTCCAGGCTGTTGTCGTTTTAATACATTAATGTCGTTTGCAACGTTGTTGTCGTTTTTCAAGGTAATTGTCATTTTATTTTATTTTTTTGAATTATTTATTGCTTTTTTTTTTTAAGTTAATGTTTCTGAGCTTGTTGTTGTTTTTCCTTTGTCTGGATTTTCAATTAATTTTGTTGTCGAGGTTATTTCCGTTTTTTGTGTTGTTTGAGGTAAGTGTCGTCCTCCTCGTTCTTAAAGGCTACTATCATCGTCTGATTCTTTGTTTTGTTTTTATGTGAATGTAGTTTTTGTGGTTATTGTCGTATTACATTTTATCGTCCTTTAATTGTTTCGTTTATTGTCCTTTATAAGCGGATGTCGTTTTCCTCGATATCATTCTAGTCTTTAGAATTGTAGTCGTATCATGAATACAGCGTTTCTCAACGTTCGACGTCGTTTTACTTTTAATGTCGTTTTCTTATTTGTGTCGTTTTTATTTCGTAATAAATTAATAAACAAATAGACATTTTACCTTTTGTGGGGTCCACTATTCTCCGGAACAAATAAAATAATCTCTGAGACGATCTCCCTCTCCCAAAAATTGAGCGCTCGTTCCTTCAGCCGTGAGGGGGTTTATCTAGGGTTCCTGACTGTCACTGGTAGACCTCGAACTAGCACCACAATTAACCATGGCGAAGCCTAGCCGAGGCCGTCGCTCGCCGTCCGGCTCGATTTCCGGCTCCTCTTCGCGCTCCCGCTCTCGCTCCTACTCCGGCTCCGATTCTCGCTCCAGCTCGCTTTCTCGCTCTCGCTCGCGCTCGCGATCTCGCTCCAGGTCCTCCTCCTCCAGTTCCTCTCCGTCTCACAGCGTTAGCTCTGGCAGCCGAAGCCCCCCTCCGTCCCGGAAAAGGTTTCTTCCTCTTTTCCTGTTTAGGGTTTCGATTTGTTGGAAATAGTTCCTTTTTCAGTTTTTCTATTGTTCGATGATGGAAAGATGGAAAATTTGTGCAATGAGGAATTTATCTGATTTCTTGGATTGTTTAGTTATGTTTGTGTTGTTTTCCTCCCATTAAAGGGGAATTTTCAATTAGGACTACCTTAATTTCATGATTTTGAATATATTAGTTTTTTAGGTTTTGTTAATAACCAAGAGGAGTTTCAATTGTAGGGTTCTCGGAAACTAACTGGTTAATGATGCATACTAACTGTCATAATTACGCAAGAATGCTGTTAATTTTTGCTTAAGTTGTGCGAAATATGATGGTATATTTATGTGTATTTTCTCTAAATCGTTGAGAATGTATTTTTCCCTTAGAACTTTACTTCTTTAGGTGTAAAGATACAAACTTTAACATTTTTTTTGGGTTCTTTGGATGTAATTGTGGTTTGTGTATCGCATTTTCTTCATGGTCCATCAAGATTTTAAGTATGTCGTTTGCACTTCTTTTGCAGTCCTGGTGAAACAGCTAGGCGGGGTCGCTCCCCACCACCTCAATCTAAAAGGGCTTCTCCTTCTCCAAGGTAAAGATTCAGCTAGAGTCTTAAACTTTGCTTGGTGGTTTCTCTCTCAAGGATTTCATATTTATATTGTTGACTCGCCTTTGATATTATTGCCTCCTAACGTTTGCAATAAATTTCAGGAAAGCTTCTCCTATTCATGAGTCACTTGTTCTTCACATTGACGCTCTCACCAGGAATGTGCACGAGGGCCATCTGCGAGAAATATTTAGTATGTTTTTGTTCTTATCACGTGGTATTAATTACTATGATGATTCTATTGATTAATGTCGCCTCTACCTGGTTGCAGTATGAGCTGTGATTTGTCTATAACCATAGTTGTTGGTGTACATTATCTTAGTATATGCAATTGGGAGATTCTTTACTTTCATTTTTGTTTTTCCTTCCTTTAAAGGACCCTTGGTTTTCTTGGACTTTCAACTTGTATTTTTCTAAGACAGATTTGGTTTCTTCTTTTCCTTTTTTCTTTTGGTATAAAGGCATATCATCTGATGGATGACTGATCAGCAAAACCTTTTCCATCCTTATTGTGCAAGTGAATTAATTTTTAGCTGTAAAACAAACAGCGTGGGTATTACCAAGAAATTTGAAAGCTATTGTGTGATTCATATTGATGTTTAACACTTACCAGTGGTATACTTGCTATGCATATGAAAAGTATTTTTTTTACCACCTTTTCCATGACTTCATAGGTAACTTTGGCGAGGTTGTCAATGTAGAGCTTGCAATGGATCGTATCGTAAGTTCTGACTATATGTTATATTTTTACATGGTTTTTTGTTTTTGTTTTTTTTTCCTCATAGAATTATCTGAAATCTAATTTACATTGTGCTGAAGGTCAATCTTCCAAAAGGATATGGGTACGTTGAGTTCAAGACCAGAGCGGATGCAGAGAAAGCACAATTGCACATGGATGGCGTAAGTTTTCATGAAATGTAGAAGTATGAGAATAGCATATCACGAAAATGATGGTTATTGATAAACCCTCATTGCAGGCTCAAATTGATGGAAATGTAGTTCGAGCAAGGTTCACATTACCTCAAAGACAGAAGGTTTCACCACCTCCTAAGGCTGCCACCTCTGCTCCAAAGAGAGATGCACCCAAAGCTGATAATCTCAGTGCTGAGAAGGATGGGCCGAAACGACCGAGGGAGCGTATGTTTATAAATTGAGATATATAAGTTTATGGCTTACATGTGTTACTTGTTTTGTCAATCATCCGAACCTATAATATGGACCTTTGGTTTCAGCTTCCCCTCGCCGGAAACCTCTACCCTCGCCACGAAGGAGATCCCCTGTTCCTCGTAGAGGTGGGTCACCGAGACGACTCCCTGATTCTCCTCCACGCCGACGCGGTGACTCTCCTCCTCCTCGTCGTCGAGTAGGGTCTCCTCACCGCCGTGGTGATACACCACCTAGAAGAAGGGTTGCATCTCCTGGAAGGGGTCGTTCTACATCCCCTCTGCCAAGGCGGAGATCACCTCCTCCTAGGTATGCACTTCCATCTCCTGCTTTTGTGTTTAAAGACTTGGACCAGTTATTCTTTACCACTTATGAATGATCATCATTTCGGCAGGGGATCCCCACCTAGAAGGATGCGTGGCAGCCCTGTTCGTAGACGCTCTCCCCTTCCTCCAAGGCGGCGGTAACTATGTTGATTATGTTATTCAAATTACAAATTAGTTTTACTTTCTATGCGATGCATCTTTTGGTTTCATCTCATTAGTATACTTGTTTTCACTCAGTTCCCCTCCAAGACGGGCCCGCAGTCCTCCTAGAAGATCTCCACTTCGTAGACGTAGCCGCTCTCCAATTCGTAGGCCTCTTCGGTCACGCTCTAGATCACTTTCACCAAGAAGGTAATATTTGGATATCCAAGACCCCTAAAGTTCTTTTTCCTATTTAAAAGCCCATGATCATCTACCACCATTGAATTCTCTTTATACTCTATAGTTCTACTTATTGTTATCTCATAATCTAACATGCCTGTTATCTTTTTATGTGTCTTCACAGAGGTCGAGGACCAGCTGGAAGGCGTGGGAGGTCGTCATCTTCTGAATCACCTAGTCCACGAAAGGTTTGTCTTTGTTTATTTGTTTTACTAGAGAACTTGCTTGCCGGGTAGCTTTTGACGTGGTGCTCGTTTCTTCTTGAACAGCTTAACCGGAGAATATCTCGTAGTCCAAGAAGGTAAAATGTCTTAAAAAATTTCTTTCTTTTGTAATATTCTTGTAATCTGAAGTAAAATATGAAGACACCAAGCAAGCGTAGTGCCTTTAATACAATGAAGTATGGACATGATATGTTATGCGAATATTTTTGCAAGATTTTATTCTCTACTTTCACTTTTTATTCTTATCATGAATCATGTTTATTATCGATGCTTGAGATTTTAGTATTTTCTCTGAGCAAAACCGCTACATATTTTAGGCCTTTGAGAGGAAGAAGCAGTAGCAACAGCTCTAGCAGCAGTTCCCCACCAAGGAAGCCTTAGGAACTGACTCATCCTCAGTCCCGCCGTCCTGCTTTCTCAGTATTATCAGCCATGAATGGTGTAATGTGAAATTTACTTGTGAGAGGCTGCATAGTCTTAGTTGATTCTCTAATTTAGTTGTTTCTGTATGAGAAGCTATATTACATTCAGCTTAAGAGTCTTTTGTTGCTTCATCGGCTTACCTCAAACCATTTCCTTGGTCGTTATTGTTCCTTTTCAGAACTCAATTTGGAGTAAAATGCGTTTTGAGTTGTAGCTAATATGATGTGAGAATTGTGCATAGACACGAGTTTCTATGGTAACTCAAAAACTTAATTTTTTTTTTCATCTTCCTTTTTTCCCTGGTGGAATTCGTTAATCCCAGATCCTGCTTAATACAATATGACATTATCAAAGTAAAGTAGTTGTAGGGCCCTCCACGCTTATTGTTTTGAGGACAGCCATTTGTTGCTTTTCCATAATCCTGCTACTTTTCTATGCATGGATTGGTCTTATTAGTTCTAGTCTGGTGTTGCGTATTTGCACACGGCCAAAAAACAAAAAAAAAAAAAAAATTTCGGTTTCTCACGTCAATTAGTATCATGGAATATTCTTTAAATATTCAGTCATATGAAATCGGCCATCGCTTCATGCAATTAATGTTATGAAGCTGATTGAAAACTCAAGTACTCAACACTTCAATTTTTGGGAGCGTTTACCTTGTTTAATTTTAGCCATATGCGTAAAGTTAAAATTTTTTTTTTAAAGTTTTGACAAAATTTTTTCCCAAGAATGATTCCTTATATTATATATGATACATGATATTTATAATTTCGTCTCCAGAAGATAGGAATTATTTTATTTTACCTCCTACGACTTAAGAATAGTTAGAAACATAAACTTTAATTCCAATTTTATATGAAAAAGAAACTCTAACAACTTGTACTTTATTGTACTATTCCCAGCTTAACTTTGTTGTACTAATTGTCGGGATATCTGCTGTTGTCATTTTTTGATTCATAGGTGTTTAAAAGATTGTTTCATAAATCAATAATAAACAAGTGCAGCTCTCAATATAAAAAAAAAAATAATAATAATAACAGATTAATAATAAACAAGTGCAGCTATCAATATAAAAAAAATGACAACTTACCACTACGTATGTTGCTATCAAAAAGTTGAAATTAAACTTGACGTTCTCATTAACAACTCGGAATAATATAAAATTTTCCTTACGTTTATTATAAGTTGTAATTTTGTGTTGTCTGAGGTTTACTTCTTGCTATTCGGATTTTATTCAAACGCAGGTATCGTAATTTGTTTTTGTTTGGATTTCTTTTGTTCGGCAATTCGATCATTTGTTAAACGAAGTTTTCTTTTGTTTCGGTTTCTTTTTTCTTTTGTATGTTCTTCTTGTTCAGATTTCATCTGTCTTCATTTCTTCGGGTTTTTTTTTTTTTTTTTTTTTTTTTTTTTTTTTTTTTTGGGTTTTTTTTTTTTTTTTTTTTTTTTTTCCGGATTTCAATGGTTGTAATTATTCTTTTGTTGCTAATTTCTTGTTTTGCATTTTTCATTGCATGAGTGCGTTTTCATTATTGTTGCTAATGTTATTCTTTCATAATGCTTTCGTCATTTTAAAAATGAAATTATCTATTCTTTGCATATAATATATTCTCATGTTTCATATCTAATTTAAATAATAAAATTATCTATTCTTTATTATGGTCACATCATGTTTTTTCTTTATTGTAATGTTGAATGATATTATTTTTTGTTTTGTAATTTTCTTTCATTAGGGTTTGATCATTATTTTAGAGAAAATATTTTTTTCTATTCATATTTCTTGTGAGATTTTATGTTTCTTTTTTTTTTTTTTT
>NW_010367896.1:1285-1596 GCF_000414095.1 Morus notabilis | reverse complement strand
TCTCGACACCTTACCATTTTCTTCATAACAAATTCCCTCCTTTCTATTTCATTTGCAACAAAATCTCAAAAACAATTCTTTTTCTTTAATTCACTTTTCTCTAACGCTCTTATTCTGTTAGTCTTTCTTGTTATTTTCTTATCTCTCTGTGGATACGACCGCCCTTCTGTGCTACAATTGACCGCTTGTGAATATCACTTTTGGGCGTTAATCAAATTTTGACGCCGTTGCCGGGGAGGTGCTATTAGCAAGACTGATCAATAGATTTTTGAACCAAAGAGGTAAGTACATATTCTCTGTATATTTATTTT
>NW_010367896.1:0-247 GCF_000414095.1 Morus notabilis | reverse complement strand
GTGGCAGTCGTAGATCGCGAAGAGAGCATCGATCTAATGGCTGATGGGCCCCATTACGACACCAAAAGTTGTCGTCGTTCCCGTGCTATGCGTAGATCGTGAAGAGAGCTTCTTTAATCTAACGGTTGATGGGCCCCGTTACGACACCAACATTTGTCGCCCTTCCCGGGGCGGTTGTAGAGCGCGAAGGCAGCTTCAATCTAACGGCTGATGGCCCCGTTTCGACACCAAACGTTGTCGCCATTCT
>NW_010367895.1:338-505 GCF_000414095.1 Morus notabilis | reverse complement strand
CATCATCTGTCATATCGAAGCTCTCTTCGTGCTCTACAACTGCCAAGGGTACAGGGACAACCTTTTGGTGTCGTAACGGGGCCCATCATCCATTATATCGAAGCTCTCTTCGCGCCCTACCACTGCCACTGGAATGGGGACAACGTTTGGTGTTGAAACGAGGCCCA
>NW_010367895.1:0-218 GCF_000414095.1 Morus notabilis | reverse complement strand
GCACGGGAATGATGACAACTTTTGGTGTCGTAATGGGGCCCATCAGCCGTTAGATTGAACCTCTCTTCGCGATCTACAACTGCAACGTTTTCGGTGAAAACTTTTGCTGTCCTAACGGGGCCCATCGGGCGTTAGATCGAAGCTCTCTTCGCGCTCTACCGCCGCCTCGGGAACGGTGACAACTTTTGGTATTTAAATGGGGCCCATCAGCTGTTTGA
>NW_010367894.1:0-530 GCF_000414095.1 Morus notabilis | reverse complement strand
CCAAATGCATTTTCAGAAATGATTCCAAAATGAAAATAAAAATGTTTTTATTTTCATTTTCATACAAAAAATAAAAACGTTTTGAAACCAATTCCAAACGCACACGTCATTTTCTGTTTTCAGTTCATAGTCTTCGTTTCAGTTCATCGTCGTTTTCCTAATATTAACATGTTTTAGTTTTTACAATTCAACCTCTTTTCATAAATTAACATCGTTTTAAAGTGTTTCTTGTTAGGAAAAAACACGCGTTTACATCCACACAATAGAAAAATAAACTGAAATAAAAATAACAGAAAAGACAAATTTATCATAGTTCAGAAAAATTCCCTACATCTACAGAAGAAAGAGAAAAAACTCACTAACAGTTTTAGAATTACACACTCAATAAATTTACTCACTTTTTCTCTCTACCCAATACCTCTTACACACTTTGCTTATCTCTCTTCTCATTTTTCTCTATTTCTCTCAAAAGGATACACTATTTCTCTGCACTTTCCTCTAAGCATACATAAAGAGGACGTTTGGCTAAT
>NW_010367893.1:1437-1762 GCF_000414095.1 Morus notabilis | reverse complement strand
TAACGGGGCCCATCAGCCATTAGATCGAAGCTCTCATCACGATCTACGAGTGGCATGGGAACGGTAAAAACTTTTGGTGTCGTAGTGAGGCCCACAATTCGTCTGATCAAAGCTCTCTTCGCCCTCTACAACCGCCATGAAACCGTGACAAATTTTTATGTCGTAGCGTGCCCCATTAGCCGTTAGATCGAAGCTCTCTTCGCGATCTACAAAGGCCAAAGGAACGCTCAAAACTCTTGGTGTGTAACGGCGCCCATCAACCGATAGATCTAATCTCTGTTCGCGCTCTACAACCGCCACGGGAACGGCGACATCTTTTGGTGTC
>NW_010367893.1:246-891 GCF_000414095.1 Morus notabilis | reverse complement strand
CAACCGCCCCGGGAAGGGCGACAAATTTTGGTGTCGTAACGGGGCCCATCAACCGTTAGATTAAAGAAGCCCTCTTCGTGATCTACGAATGGCACGGGAACGATGACACCTTTGGGTGTCGTAATGCGGCCCATCAGCCGTTAGATCGAACCTCTCTTCGCGATGTACAACTGCCACATTTTCGGCGAAAACTTTTGGTGTCCTAACGGGGCCCATCGGGCGTTAGATCGAAGCTCTCTTCGTGCCCTACAACCGCCATGGGAACGGTGACAACTTTTGGTATTGACATGGGGCCCATCAGCTGTTTCTTCGAAGCTCTCTTCGTGATCTACAACTACCACGGGAACGGCAAAACTTTGTCCCATTACGACACCAAAATTTGTCGCCGTTCTCGTGCCATTCGTTGATCGCGAAGTAAGCTTCGATCTAACGACTGAAACGCCCCGTTACGACACCAAAAGTTGTCACCGTTCCCCTGGCGGCGGTAGAGCACGAAGAGAGCTTCGATCTAACGGTTGATGGGCCCCGTTACGACCCCAACAGTTGTTGTCGTTCCCATGGCGGTTGTAGGGCATGAACGAAGCTTTGATCTAACGGCTGATGGGCCCCGTTACGACACCAAAAGTTTCGCCGTTCCTGTGGCAG
>NW_010367893.1:0-193 GCF_000414095.1 Morus notabilis | reverse complement strand
CCAAAAGTTGTCACCGTTCCCGTGGCGGCGGGAGAGCGCGAAGACAGCTTCGATCTAACGTCCGATGGGCCCCGTTAGGACAGCAAAAGTTTTCGCCGAAAACGTTGCAGTTGTAGATCGCGAAGAGAGGATCGATCTAACGGTTGATGGGCCCCATTACGACACCGAAAGTTGTCATCGTTCCCGTGCCATT
>NW_010367892.1:359-1260 GCF_000414095.1 Morus notabilis | reverse complement strand
CCCCGGTTTGTACTGTATCTCAAAATCATAGCCAAGCAATTTGCACAGCGACCGCTGGTGCTCCACACTCACTAAGTGCTGTTCCAATAAGAACTTTAAACTTTTTTGATTGGTGCGCACCAAAAAATGCCTTTCCAACAAATAAGGTCGCCATTTATGAATGGCTAGCACAATGGCCATTAGCTCTCGCTCATAGACCGATTTGGCACGAGCACGCCGATTTGGTACGAGCACGCGCCAAGAGGACTTGGCTAAAATAAGCGATGGGCCGCTGCTGTTGTATCAAAACCGCTCCTACCTCAAATCCCGAAGCGTTAGATTCCACCACAAAAGGTTGAGAGAAATCTGGCAAATCCAAAACTGGAATTTCAGTTATAGCTTTCTTTAAGCACTGAAACGCCTCCTCAGCCTCCGAATTCCAAGCAAAAGCGTCCTTCTTAAGTTGATGCGTCAACGCCCCCGCAATCCCCCCAACCCCAGCCCCAAACCTACGGTAGTATCCCGTTAGACCCAAGAATCCCCACAACTCCTTAATGGTCCGTGGGGATGGCCAATCCAACATGGCCTGTATCTTACTGGAATTCGCGGCTACTCTAGTCCGGGAAACCACATGACCCAAATACTCCAATTGTTCCTGAGCAAAAAGGCATTTTTTTTCTATTGACGTACAAATGGTTGGCCCTCAAAACCGACATAACCCTATCCAAGTGCTCCATATGGTCCTCCCACGAACAGCTGTAAATCAAAATATCATCAAAGAAGACCAACACAAATTGGCGTAAGAACAGCTTAAGTACCTCGTTCATTAAGGACTGAAAAGTCGCCGGTGCATTTGTCAATTTGAATGGCATAACTAGGAATTCATAGTGTCCCTCCGGAGTTCGAAAAGCCGTTTTAGGTA
>NW_010367892.1:0-332 GCF_000414095.1 Morus notabilis | reverse complement strand
GACTTCAAATCTAATTTGGTGAAAATGGTGGCACCACACAATTCATCTAACAACTCCTCTATCACAGGGATTGGAAATTTATCCGGAACTGTGGCATTGTTTAACGCTCTATAATCGATACAAAATCTCCAACTACCATCCTTTTTTTTGACGAGCAAGACCGGGTTGGAATAGGGACTCACACTGGGCTGAATAATTCCAGCAGCCAACATCTCCTTCACCAATCTTTCTATTTCATTCTTTTGAAAATGGGGATATCGGTATGGTCAGACACTAATCGTTCCACTGCCATCCTCAAGGATTATCCGGTGGTCCTTCACTCTATGGGGGGG
>NW_010367891.1:0-477 GCF_000414095.1 Morus notabilis | reverse complement strand
ATATATATATATATATATATATCAAAGTCTACTTGCAGACTTTCACTCAATCACGTTTTTAATTTTAAATTCAGATTGTACAACAAATTCAGCAAATTCAAATTAATGCAACTTCAATTCCCACAAGTTGGATAAGCTGTAAATATCAAAACCATATCTCATTCTCTTCCACATTTATAGCATTCTCAAATCCAGATAATCATCAGTTTAAATTCTCTACATAATCTTTTTGATCCGTATCTCTTCCTAGAATCCCATTTAAATTCAAATAACCAATGCATTATCTTCCTTTGACCAATGTCTTATCATTATCCCTCCAAATATGATTCTGAATCTTCTTCTGCAATACGAAATCTTCTTGAACCTGTGTTTTGAATTTTTACAAGATTGCCAATAAATTACCAACTAATAAAAATACCTAACAGGTTCGTTTAGTTCGCTGATTCGAGTTTTTAATTTGAGTTGATATGTGATTTT
>NW_010367890.1:633-845 GCF_000414095.1 Morus notabilis | reverse complement strand
AGAGGGCATCGATCTAACGGATGATGGGCCCCATTACGACACCAAAAGTAGTCGTCGTTCTCATGCCATTCGTAGATCACGAAGAGTGCTTCTTTAATCTAACGGTTGATGGGCCCTGTTACGACACCAACATTTGTCGCCCTTCCCGGGGCGGTTGTAGAGCGCGAAGAGAGCTTCGATCTAACGGATGATGGGCCCCGTTTCGACACCAA
>NW_010367890.1:0-275 GCF_000414095.1 Morus notabilis | reverse complement strand
GAGCTTCGATATAACGTCTGAAGGGCCGGCCCCGTTACGACACCAAAGGTTGTCCCCGTTCCCGTGGCAGTTATAGAGCACGAAGAGAGCTTCGATATGACGGATGATGGGCCCCGTTACGACACCAAAAGATGTCGCCATTCCCGTGGCAGTTGAAGAGCGTGAACAAAGATTAGATATATCAGTTCATGGGCGCCGTTACACACGAAAAGTTTTGAGCGTTCCTTTGGCGATTGTAGATTGCGAAGAGAGGTTCGATCTAACGGCTAATGGGG
>NW_010367889.1:0-417 GCF_000414095.1 Morus notabilis | reverse complement strand
GGCGCAGTTACACAACAAAAGTTTTAAGCGTTCCTTTGGCCATTGTAGACTAGGAAGAGAGCTTCGATCTAACAGCTAATGGGGCCCGTTACAACACAAAAAATTGTCACGGTTTCGTGGTGGTTGTAGAGCATGAAGAGAGCTTTGATCTAACGGATTTTGGGCCTCGTTACGACACCAAAAGTTTTCACCGTTCCGTGCCATTCGTAGATCGCGATGAGAGAGTCGATCTAACGGCTGATGGGCCCTGTTACGACACCAAAAGTTTCGCCGTTCCCGTGGCAGTTGTAGATCACGAAGAGAGCTTTGATCAAATGGCTGATGGGCCCTATCTCAATACCAAAAGTTGTCACCGTTCCAATGGCGGTTGTAGATCGCGAAGAGAGCTTCAATCTAACGCCCGATGGGCCCCGTTAG
>NW_010367888.1:849-3074 GCF_000414095.1 Morus notabilis | reverse complement strand
AACGGCGAAAAGTTTTGCTGTCGTAACGGTGCCCATAATCCGTCAGATCAAGGCTCTCTTCGCTCTCTACAACCGCCACGAGAACGGCGACAACTTTTGGTGTCGTAACGGGGCCCATCAGCCATTAGATCGATGCTCTCTTCGCGATCTACGACTGCCACGGGAACGGCGAAACTTTTGGTGTCGTAACGGGGCCCATCAGCCATTAGATCGATGCTCTCTTCGCGATCTACGACTGCCACGGGAACGGCGAAAAGTTTTGCTGTCGTAACGGTGCCCATAATCCGTCAGATCAAGGCTCTCTTCGCTCTCTACAACCGCCACGAGAACGGCGACAACTTTTGGTGTCGTAACGGGGCCCATCAGCCATTAGATCGATGCTCTCTTCGCGATCTACGACTGCCACGGGAACGGCGAAAAGTTTTGCTGTCGTAACGGTGCCCATAATCCGTCAGATCAAGGCTCTCTTCGCTCTCTACAACCGCCACGAGAACGGCGACAACTTTTGGTGTCGTAACGGGGCCTATCAGCCGTTAGATCGAACCTCTCTTCGTGATCTACAGCTACCACGTTTTCGGTGAAAACTTTTGGTGTCCTAACGGGGCCCATCGGGCGTTAGATCGAAGCTCTCTTCGCGTCCAATAACCGCCACCGGAACGGCGACAACTTTTGGCATTGAAATGGGGCCCATCAGCTGTTTGATCGAAGCTCTCTTCATGATCTACAACTGCCACAGGAAGGCGAAACGTTTGGTTTCGTAACGGGGCCCATCAGCTGTTAGATCAACTCTCTCATCGCGATCTACGAATTGCTCGGGAATTGTGAAATCTTTTGTTGTCGTAACGAGGCCCACAATCCATCAGATCAACGATCTCTTCCCCCTCTACAACCGCCACGAAACCGTGACAATTTTTTGTGTCGTAACGGGCCCCATTAGCCATTAGATCGAAGCTCTCTTCACAATCTACAATGGCCAAAGAAACGCTCAAAGCTTTTGTTGTGTAACGGCGCCTATCAACCGATAGATCTAATCTCTGTTTGCGCTCAACAACCGCCAGGGGAACGGCGACAACCTTTGGTGTCGTAACGGGGCCGGCCCATCAGACTGCTATATCAAAGCTCTCTTCACGCCCTACCACCGCCACTGGAATGGCGACAACGTTTGGTGTTGAAACGAGGCCCATCAGCCGTTAGATCGAAGCTCTCTTCACACTCTACAACCGCCCCGGGAAGGGCGACAAATTTTGGTGTCGTAACGGGGCCCATCAGCCGTTAGATCAAAGCTCCGTTCACGCCCTACAACCGGCACGGGAACGGCAACAACTATTGGTGTCGTAACGTGGCCATCAGCCATTAGATCGAAGCTCTTTCCGTGCTCTACCGCCGCCAGGGGAACCGTGACAACTTTTGGTGTCGTAACGGGGCCCATCAGCCGTTAGATCAAAGCTCCGTTCACGCCCTACAACCGGCACGGGAACGGCAACAACTATTGGTGTCGTAACGTGGCCATCAGCCATTAGATCGAAGCTCTTTCCGTGCTCTACCGCCGCCAGGGGAACCGTGACAACTTTTGGTGTCGTAACGGGGCCCATCAGCCGTTAGATCAAAGCTCCGTTCACGCCCTACAACCGGCACGGGAACGGCAACAACTATTGGTGTCGTAACGTGGCCATCAGCCATTAGATCGAAGCTCTTTCCGTGCTCTACCGCCGCCAGGGGAACCGTGACAACTTTTGGTGTCGTAACGGGGCCCCTCAGCCGTTAGATCGAAGCTCTCTTCACGATCAACGAATGGCACGGGAACGTCGACAACTTTTCTTGTCGTAACGAGGCCCATCAGCCGCTAGATCGAACCTCTCTTCGCGATCTACAGCTGCCACGTTTTCGGCGAAAACATTTGGTGTCCTAACAGGGCCCATCGGGCGTTAGATCGAAGTTCTCTTCGCGCCCTACAACCGCCACGGGAACGGCGACAACTTTTGGTGTCGTAACGGGGCCCATCAGCCGTTAGATCAAAGCTCTCTTCGTGCTCTACCGCCGCCAGGGGAACCGTGACAACTTTTGGTGTCGTAACGGGGCCCATCAGCCATTAGATCGATGCTCTCTTTGCGATCTACGACTACCACGAGAATAGTGGAAAGTTTTACTGTCGTAACGGCGCCCATAATCCGTCAGATCGAGGCTCTCTTCGCATTCTACAACCGCCACGGGAACGGCGACAACTT